>NC_084588.1:53873314-53880814 GCF_033807715.1 Cololabis saira | reverse complement strand
GCACCTCTGCCAGCAGGCAAAAAGGCCGGGCAGATGAAAAAGTGAAAAGGAAAAAGAAAAAGAAAAAGAAAACTTGGAGCTAAACTCCAAGTTTTGGCCTGATGCCAAAAAAATGAGAAGTGGCAAAGGAAAAACGGAAAAAGTTAGAGAGTGAGCATCAGGTGGCTGCTCCTCTTTATAGTCTTTTGGGGGTGGGACTGGCCAGCAGGCAGTGCCCCCCACTTCTTCGGCCGGTTGAGGCCTGGCTTTTGGGCTCCGCTGCGCCCGACCCCCCCCAGGTGTCGTAAACCCCAGGGAGTCTGTTCCCTGGCAGAAAACCCGCTGATTTTCAGGGGTTTCACTGTGTTTGACCCCCCATAGGTGTCATAAACCTTAGTCCTGGCTCCGGGGACCTTCCTTGCTTTACTTTGATCTGGGCATAAGCGGACCATCTCGAGCCAGGCCGCGGGGGTCATGAACTGACCAGGAAGATAGCAGCAGGGGCCATAAAACTCTGCTTTCAGGAAGAAGGCCGACGTCTGGCTTTCACTGGAATTTGATGACAATGAAATGTTCATCCGATCGCACATGTCATGAATTCATCATCATATTTTCACATGCGCGGTAGTCCAACACACAGTTACAACCACTCACATCCCAACAGAGAAATGCGCCTGTCTATATCAGTTATAGTCTATAAGAATTGAATTTCATATTATTAAATTAATTTTGGAGAATTATCATATCATAATAAACAATTCAATCAATCAATCAATCAATCAATCAATCAATCAATCAATCAATCAATCAATCAATCAATCAATCAATCAATCAATCAATCAATCAATCAATCAATCAATCAATCAATCAATCAATCAATCAATCAATCAATCAATCAATCAATCATCATGCAGATCCTTATCTCTCGCCGGCTCCACCAGTGTTGCATTTGGGATTGAATCGGTCACAAAAGTCCATGTTTTATCAGCAACAGGTCCGTCTAGTACAGGAGTCGGCAACCCGCGGCTCCAGAGCCGCATGCGGCTCTTTAGCGCCGCCCTAGTGGCTCCTGGAGCTTTTTTAAAAATGTTTGACCTTTTTTTTTTCTTCTTTTTTCTTTTTTTCTCTTTTTCTCTTTTTTCTTCTTCTTTTTTTCCTTTTTTTTTCTCTTTTTTCTTCCTTTTTGCTTTCCTTTTTAATCTTGACATTTCGACTTTTTTCTCAACATTTCAACTTTTTTCTCAACATTTCGTCTTTTTTCTCGACATTTCGACTTTTTCTCGAAGTGCATAATGAAAATAATAATCTTCCCCCAGTTCTAACTAATATAAAAACATGCAGCATGTGTTTCTTCATTCTAATTCTGATACAAGACTTTTCATTTTTTGCGGCTCCAGACATATTAGTTTTTTGTGTTTTTGGTCCAATATGGATCTAAAACATTTTCGGTTGCAGACCCCTGATCTAGCATGATGTTGAAGGTCGTCATAAAGATGACAGTATTGGTAAGAAGATGATTCCCAGATGATTCCCAGATGATTCCCAGTGGTGTGACAAGGTTTATTTAAAAAAATCCTTTTGTTTGCGTGTTTGTTTTATAATATATTTATACCAGAGTCCCACCTGCAGGTCTTAATCCCGTCCAGTAAAGTGTTCCCTGTGTCCTGACGGCCCTGACGGACCTGTGTAGAAGACGGTGGTGCGTTAGAGCAGATTCCTGCCTGCAACTTTGAGAACCAAGGCTGAAAAACACGGATCAAGTCCATCTTTAGGACTTTTTTTCTTTTTTTTATCAGTGAGCACGCTGGCTTTTGTGAACACAATGTTTGTTTTGGACTGATAGCTTTTTCCACTGTGCTGTACCGGCTGGAGCTGAAACAACTTTGGCCAGGAGAGCTGTCTGGTTATGTAATAACTCTGTTTTCACAAGCGCAAATGGGAAGTTCATTTCCAGCGCTGCAAAATGGCGAAATATGCTAAATTCTTTTTGCGCTTGATACAAAGCACTATGTAAGCTGTCAGTGCTGGAAGGAATGTGCTGCAGTGTCTGTTTCTATTGAAAACACACACACACACACACACACACACACACACACACACACACACACACACACACACACACACACACACACACACACACACACACACACACACACACACACACATCCATGTACTGTAAAGAGGCGCAGTGCTGCTTTTATCAGCCGTTGCACAGGGAAAGTTCAGGCCGGTGCAGCTGATTGTGCTCCTGGTTACGTTTTATCCCGGGTTCGTCTGCAGACCTCCCACGCCCCCCCGGGTGTGAGCTAACAGAAACGATAGCCCTGTCCTTTCTCACGTTACCTCGCGGCAGGAGTGTTATGTAACTGGCTAATAAAGACACCAGAGGCGTTAGGTGTGCAGGTACGCGGGCCCTGCAGGCCTGAGCTGTACGAGAACCTGCACACGTCACAGCAGAACCAGAACAAACCAGAACAAACCAGGACAAACCAGGACAAACCAGAACAAACCAGGACAAACCAGGACAAACCAGAACAAACCAGAACAAACCAGGACAAACCAGAACAAACCAGGACAAACCAGGACAAACCAGAACCAGGACAAACCAGAACAAACCAGGACAAACCAGAACAAACCAGGACAAACCAGAACCAGAACAAACCAGGACAAACCAGAACAAACCAGGACAAACCAGAACAAACCAGGACAAACCAGGACAAACCAGAACAAACCAGGACAAACCAGAACAAACCAGAACAAACCAGAACAAACCAGAACAAACCAGAACAAACCAGAACAAACCAGAACAAACCAGAACAAACCAGAACAAACCAGGACAAACCAGAACCAGGACAAACCAGAACAAACCAGGACAAACCAGAACAAACCAGGACAAACCAGGACAAACCAGAACAAACCAGGACAAACCAGAACAAACCAGAACAAACCAGGACAAACCAGAACCAGGACAAACCAGAACAAACCAGGACAAACCAGAACAAACCAGGACAAACCAGAACAAACCAGGACAAACCAGAACAAACCAGGACAAACCAGAACAAACCAGGACAAACCAGAACAAACCAGAACAAACCAGGACAAACCAGAACAAACCAGGACAAACCAGAACAAACCAGGACAAACCAGAACAAACCAGAACAAACCAGAACAAACCAGGACAAACCAGAACAAACCAGGACAAACCAGAACAAACCAGGACAAACCAGAACCAGAACAAACCAGAACAAACCAGGACAAACCAGAACAAACCAGGACAAACCAGAACAAACCAGAACAAACCAGAACAAACCAGAACAAACCAGAACAAACCAGAACCAGAACAAACCAGAACAAACCAGAACAAACCAGAACAAACCAGAACAAACCAGAACAAACCAGAACAAACCAGAACAAACCAGAATAAACCAGGACAAACCAGAACAAACCAGAACAAACCAGAATAAACCAGAACAAACCAGGACAAACCAGAATAAACCAGGACAAACCAGAACAAACCAGGACAAACCAGAACAAACCAGAACAAACCAGAACAAACCAGCTCTGACTGTTTGTGGTCAGAAAATAAATGAGTTTGTTATGGATTTCTTAAAATTGGAAAAAAATAAAGTTTACAATTAGAGGTTCATTAGAAAGGTTCTTCTCGAGCTGGAAACCATTTATTACCTATTTTGAAAATGTGAGGGAACTTCCAAAGGACTGAGCATGTCTTTTTTTTTTGTTGTTTGTTGTTTCTCATTTTTCTATCCCTAAAAATAGTAACAGCCCAATTACATTGGTATATAACTCTGGGGGTGATATATGACGACATTCCGACTCAAGTGTTTGCTAGTATAACTTGTGACTACTACTGGAATTGCTAATTATTGATCTAAGAAATAATTATTAATCTCTAGATAAACCCATCTCGGTTTCGTTCTCATTTTATTTTCTTATTTAAGTTTACATTCATTGCACTACTACTACTTTTATGTCACTATATTAGTATCTTTTTATTTTTATTTATTTACTATTTTTTTAAATTGTATTATTTGTTTTATTTTTTATTTGTTTTTATTTATTTTTTGCTATTCCCAAAGGAAACTTAATGATGATAACCATGGGGGGAGGGATGGGGAGAGGGAGAAAAGAAAAAAAAGGTTCATCTGTTTTGCTCTGTATTGTGGAAACAATCTGCCTATAAAAACATATATATATATATATTAAAAAAAAAAAGAAAAATGAGTTTACAGGCCATGGAATAAATCTGAGAGTATATTTGTTTTCTTATGGTGGTCGGAATACAATTACATGCTTGGACACTCTTGGTCAAAGGTGTTAGTTTCATGACAAGTTAGTTGAAGATTAACTGAAAGCAAAAAGTGAAGAATGAAAGATAATCCTGGAATATCGCTCCTTGGAATGATGAATGAGAATGAAAAGCAACACTCACATTCATCCGTTTTTGAGTAATGCAAGTATTTTGGCTTCCAGCAACATTTCAGCTTCGGGACTGACTTTGTTTGCACTCACAGTAAAACTAAAGTTACAGATTACTGGAGTAAATGAACGATGGCACTTGCAACTCCGGCCCCGTTATGAGAAGAGAATTGCATGTGTTTTCTCTTTCTCACTTAGGTGCTCCAATAAAGGTTTGATGTTGGAGCGTTGGGTCAATCGTCATCAAGGGAAGACGGATGACAAACAAGGCACGGCGTCGAGACTCAGAACTGGAACCTTCTCCTGGCTTTGCTGAGGTTTGTACGGTCCTGAAATCAAGACAACTGCTCATAAACTTTCTCAGAAGGCAAATAAAAACTTCCACGGGGCCAGAGGGGTCAAGTAACGAAGTACAAATACTTTGTTACCTTACTTAAGTAGAAATGTTGGTTATCCATACTTTTACTCCTTCCATTTTAAAAACAGCCTCGTTACTCTATTTCATTTGGGCCTTTAATAAAAACTATCCAGTTAAATTGCTCCATCCGGATAGAGTGAATTTGGTTGTGGTTGTTTCAGATGTTCTTGTCCAGTTTTGTTCTTACATCCGTTCCCTCAGATTCCTGCAACTAAACTTGGATGTACATTCCAATAAAGGTTAGGATAAATGATAACATGAACATGAACGTTTGACTTTTTGCACCATTACAATACTTATAGGAACTAGTCATCATATCTGCTGCTCTCTGAAACACATGTTAATGCTCAATAGTACACATATATGCTTCTTTAATATATTTATATTAACACATGTTAATGCTCAATAGTACACATATATGCTTCTTTAATATATTTATATTAACACATGTTAATGCTCAATAGTACACATATATGCTTCTTTAATATATTTATATTAACACATGTTAATGCTCAATAGTACACATATATGCTTCTTTAATATATTTATATTAACACATGTTAATGCTCAATAGTACACATATATGCTTCTTTAATATATTTATATTAACACATGTTAATGCTCAATAGTACACATATATGCTTCTTTAATATATTTATATTAACATATATTAATGCTCAATAGTACACATTTATGCTTCTTTAAGATATTTGCATTTTACTAAGATGCATTCATTTTCAATGGCTTTTTTCCCCCTTACATTACTTTTACTTTTATACTTTAAGTAGTTTTGAAACCAGTACTTTTATACTTTTACTTGAGTAAAAAACTTGAGTTGATACTTCAACTTGTACAGGAGTATTTTTAAACTCTAGTATCTATACTTCTACCTGAGTAATGTGATTACTGAAGACACCTCTGCACGTGGCACCAAAAAGCCCTTTTGGGAGAACTGATAGACTTGAGAGTGATGCACTTGTGTTCCCCTTGAAAGATCATTAGGATACCTCACTTACATCTTCAATGTGCAGATTATTAGCTCAGTAAACGCGTTTACCCCTTAGACCAGTGATGGAAACGTACAAGGATCTGTTAAAGTGTAGAACTTATTTATTATCATCTTTATTTAACCAGGTGTGGGTCTCGTTGAGATTAAAATCTCTTTTTCAAGAGAGACCTGGAAGGGCAAAGAGAAATAATAACGTTTATATCAGCGAGTCCTAAAATCAGACATTTACAAAACTTACACTTAAGATTTGTTTCTTTTCTTTCATTTTTTTCATTATTTCAGAGTAATTAAAACCAGAAGAGTCAAGTTCATCCTCTGGATCTCCAAGTTCATGGACAGATGTGTCGCTCATGCAACAGTCGAGGATTTTGCCTTAATTAAGGTTAATTGTATGTAGATAAATCTCTGTATAAGGAAGGTTATTGACTTTGACAAGTTTCTTTTTTCACTTTTTTTTTAAGCACTAAAAGAAATACTAAACCATACTTTGTTTCTTTTTAAAATGACGTGACTTGGAGGGGTTTCTTGTGTTTTAATATCAGTTTAGGCCCTTCGTATGTGCACCTGCCTGCTCTCCAGCAGATAGCTGCCAAGCACAGCTTCCTTTTTCTTTTTCTTTTCTTTTTCTTTTTTTTCCACCATGCAGACGGATCTGCTTCCCAGGCCTGTCATCATAATCCCCGTCCTCTGCAGCCTGTAATTAGTACGCCGCCCTGCCACCTTACATAAACAGCAGGAACAAACCGCAGCCTCTTCACTCGCAATCCAGTAAACAGATAAATCAACAACACGAGAAGAAAGAAAGTAAAACACGGCCGTGCTGCAGATCTGGCCCACGTAACTGGCTGACATGGGGGTTTGATTCCCGTGGGCCGTTGTGTGATGTAAACGTTTAGTCCTGTGATCCTGATTCCTCCCGGTGAAGCTGCAGCGTTGCAGACGAATCAAACGTCCCCCGGTTGCCGAGGCCGTTTATGCGGGACAAATGCAGATATGACAAACATTAATTCATGAGTTGTATCCATTTAGCCCAATATGGGAGTATTTTTAAATCAGTATTTATTATTGTAGTAAGTGTAGTAAGTATTAAGAAGGGAAACTTATGAAATCTGCACTTTCTTCCCCCTTAAATCCTCAGTTACTGATGTTATATGTACAGAAATCAGTATTCACACCTTAAACCGCTTAACTTGCAAAATACAATGAACAAGTTCTGATAATAAGCTGCTGCAATTGATATATATATATATACACATATGTATATGTGTGGTGTGATTATGTGTGTAAGTAGATATATACATAGATATAGAGCAAATACAGTATAGCGTAAATAAGTATATTTATATACATATTTATATGGGCATGTGTGTACAAATATATAGAAATATTCAACTATGTGTATGTATGTATGTATGTATGTATGTATGTATGTATGTATGTATGTATGTATGTATGTATGTATGTATGTATGTATGTATGTATGTATGTATGTATGTATGTATGTATGTATGTATGTATGCATGTATAAGTATGTGTGTCAGTATAATTACAGTATATAATAATAGTAATAATAATAATAATAATAATAATAATAATAATAATATTAATAATAATAATAATAATATTAATAATAATACAATAATAACAATAATAACAA
>NC_084588.1:53593314-53868314 GCF_033807715.1 Cololabis saira | reverse complement strand
GTATTTCAACATTAATCTCGACGTTTCGACTTTTTTCTCGACTTTTCGACTTTTTTCTCGACTTGCACAATAAAAAAAAAATCTTCGCCTCTCAAAATATTTTTTCTCCTGCATGGCCCTGATACTCTTCCGTAGAAAACTGCTGAGGAAAACGGGAGAATAGTTTATGTGGAAATTGGAAATATAACTCGTAAAGAGTACTAACTATTTATGAGCGGTCCAGTAGCCGCCTACGATACTGACGGACTCCAAGAGTCCAACTTCGGCTTCATGTGACACAATCGTTGTCGGCACAGCTTGTTTTGGTCGTCTGAGAGCCCGGCTGGGCTGATCGAGTCTCAGACGCTGCTCACACACTAAGGCCCTGTCCCAATCCTACCACTACCCCTCGTTTTCATCATTACCCCTAAATTTTGCTCGTTCCCGTGAGGGTAGTGGTTCCCAATTCCTCTTTTCATCTAGGGGGAGTGGGGAAAACGAGGGCGAGTGGTTATGAATCTATCCCTTCACAGCGAGTGTTCGGATGCTCACTAGTTTGATCTAGGGACCAAAAACTTTCCCAGAATGCTTTTCGTCGTCGCGGACTGAATAAAAAAAAAAAAACATGGCGGACATTTCTTATTTTTTAGTGAATAAAATCAATATTTTGAGTTAGTTTCTGCATAAAAATGTGTTTTGATTACATTTCTAGTGAGAAATATATATTTTACTTTCATAATTTTCACTCAGTGAATGTACATAATCACTCGTTTGCCCGTTGTTGCGAAGTCTTTTTCAAACCGCGCCAGAATAAAGGCTGATTTATGGTTCTGCGTTACACCAACGCAGAGCCTACGGCGTAGGTTACGCGGTGACGCGTGCCGTACGCCGTACCCTACGCCGTAGGCTCTGCGCCGATTTAACGTGGAACCATAAATCAGCTCCGGAGCTGGCAGGCAGAAATCTAAACATTTTCTGAGCAAATTTCTTAACAGGCGTAGCTACAACTGTTAGATTTCATCTATTAAACCAACATTTATCTTCCTAAATGATTTATTTCAGCCAGTGGTAATTCTCCACAGAGCTGCAGGTTTCTCCCCGGGACGACGGTGCAGGTTGACCCGGCGATCACGTCTGTTCTCCGGCTACTGCTGCTGTTACCATGGTAACAGCAGCAGTAGCAGCTGTTACCATGGTAACAGCTGCTGCTGACAGACCTGGGAAGATTTAGAGTCCCTAAAATCTGTCCCTTCTTTTTTAGGGGTGGTGAAGTGAGGGAGGGCTAGTGGTAGAAAGTAGGGGGAGTATTGGGATTGGGCCTTATACAGGTTTCTTTTTAAAGCCATCCCACCCAGGCTTCCCTTAGCCCTTCCCAATCTGTCACCACAGCTCGTTGGGATACAGGTGCAGGTGTTCGTATCTGTGTGATGTTTTCTCTTGCCTTTCCTTTTGTCACGCAAACCTTTGGGGGGGTGGGGGAGTGGGGGTGGACATAGAGCAGAGACCGGGAAACATGTCGTCTCCTCAGGCCGAGCCCATGTTGCTTCTGTCGCCTCAGAAAGTGAGAAACATGAAGGAAAAGGAGAGTCTTCAATGATGGGAATGAGATCGGTCCAGGGGGAAGGGTTTTATTTTAGTAAGTTGTCACTCACCAAATGTAGGATTGTTTGTTTTAAACAGAGTCATAAAAGTGGCTTCACATCCACGTCCGTCGGGCCTTCGAGCTGCAGGTAGCAATCAATCATTTGCTCTGCGTTAATGTCTCAAAAACACGTCCATACTGAACTATCAGCACTAAGATCATGGAAGGCTGTTTATGTGTTAATGACGAATAAGGATTTTCAACAGGTCAATTTTAAAATAATAAAAAAAAGAATATCTATTGCAGTAGTTCAAACATTAAGAATGTTGTGTACACAAAAATTCATATAAACATTTTAAATTAAGGGATTTCAGAGTTTTTTGTCAAGATGAATTGGCACTAGCCTTAAAAAAGGTCATGTGGTGCAACCGTGATTTATATTAAAGGAGCTGTATGTAAGAGCAATAATAAAACGAATCATAAAATGACCCAGATATGTCAACAGACATTTAAAAATCATGTTCATTTCAAATACTTATGTCACTGACAACAGCACTCAAGCCAGGATATTCCAGTTTAAAAAGATGAGTTGCAGCCCTCAACTGATGTTTATGTTGAAGCTCCACCCTCCACCTATCTCCCAATCACCAAGTCAGTATTGTTTCTGAAGCTCCACCCTCCACCTATCTCCCAATCACCAAGTCAGTATTGTTTCTGAAGCTCCACCCTCCACCTATCTCCCAATCACCAAGTCAGTATTGTTTCTGAAGCTCCACCCTCCACCTATCTCCCAATCACCAAGTCAGTATTGTTTCTGAAGCTCCACCCTCCACCTATCTCCCAATCACCAAGTCAGTATTGTTTCTTAAGCTCCACCCTCCACCTATCTCCCAATCACCAAGTCAGTATTGTTTCTGAAGCTCCACCCTCCACCTATCTCCCAATCACCAAGTCAGTATTGTATCTGAAGCTCCACCCTCCACCTATCTCTCAATCACCAAGTCAGTATTGTTTCTGAAGCTCCACCCTCCACCTATCTCCCAATCACCAAGTCAGTATTGTTTCTGAAGCTCCACCCTCCACCTATCTCCCAATCACCAAGTCAGTATTGTATCTGAAGCTCCACCCTCCACCTATCTCCCAATCACCAAGTCAGTATTGTTTCTGAAGCTCCACCCTCCACCTATCTCCCAATCACCAAGTCAGTATTGTTTCTGAAGCTCCACCCTCCACCTATCTCCCAATCACCAAGTCAGTATTGTTTCTGAAGCTCCACCCTCCACCTATCACCCAATCACCAAGTCAGTATTGTTTCTGAAGCTCCACCCTCCACCTATCTCCCAATCACCAAGTCAGTATTGTTTCTGAAGCTCCACCCTCCACCTATCACCCAATCACCAAGTCAGTATTGTTTCTGAAGCTCCACCCTCCACCTATCTCCCAATCACCAAGTCAGTATTGTTTCTGAAGCTCCACCCTCCACCTATCTCCCAATCACCAAGTCAGTATTGTTTCTGAAGCTCCACCCTCCACCTATCTCCCAATCACCAAGTCAGTATTGTTTCTGAAGCTCCACCCTCCACCTATCTCCCAATCACCAAGTCAGTATTGTTTCTGAAGCTCCACCCTCCACCTATCTCCCAATCACCAAGTCAGTATTGTTTCTGAAGCTCCACCCTCCACCTATCTCCCAATCACCAAGTCAGTATTGTTTCTGAAGCTCCACCCTCCACCTATCTCCCAATCACCAAGTCAGTATTGTTTCTGCATCCGGGTTGCCAGCTCGGCTCTAATTATGGCAGCCATGGCAGCCTACGTTCCTGCTGCATTCTGCAGCCTACCTGGCAACCTCTGGTCGGGGGGAGGAGGGGGAGGGTACACGCCGCTCAACAATATTTGGAAAGTGACTGCAGTACCAGTTTTGGACATTTCTTACAGACGGCTCCTTTAAAATAAATACATTTCCTTAAAAATTTTCCTTTTTTACAAGTTTTCAGTATTATACAAAAACGGTTGTTTTTTTAATGGTCGCGTCACATGATATTTCATAAAATGGACATCAGTCAAACTTTGTATATTATGATGGAAATATAAATGTGTATAAATCTTACACACTACAAGACACTTTGTAAATCATGCCATATAGGGCAGAAGATTGATTTAAATACATTTAGAGTGATTTCAAATAAGTTTTCAAAACCAGAGTCCTGGTCGTACGGTCGCACCACATGACATTTTGACGCTTAAAACAACAACAAAATCCCAAATAACTAGTATTTTTTGTAAAATTTAAGTGAGTCCATATGTGGGACAAGTAGGACATATATATGGTATTTGTTTTATCCATTTAAACCTTTTTTGAATATAAAAAAAAGTCTGTTTTTCAGAAAATATATATAGGCGCCACGTCATTGAGCCTTATGTGTTAAGAATAACGTGTTTGCGTCTCTCAAACCCGTGTCCTGCTTCACTTCTCCTCCAGCTGCTGTTTCTCAGCCTCCACAGTCGCAGTTAAACTCAAGGGTGAAATAAAATATATTAGGATTTGTTACAGTCCATTTGTAATTTAAGAAAAAATATTACTTGATGTATGTTTGTAAGTGATGGTTGAGCATTCCCATGAATGCAGCTGTAAATTTAACTGTGAACACTTTTAAGATAAAACACCCCTAGCAAAAACCAAAGCTCTGTCTCTTGTATGATCAGCACTTCGGCATGTGTAGGTCAATAGAAAACTAAATGTATTAGTACGCATGGTGCAGCTCAGACGTCTGGCTTTGGTGTGGAGCTTGATGTGACGTATTAGTGTCAAACTCAAGGCCCGTGGGCCGAATCCGGCCCGCCACAACTATTTATTTGGCCCTCTAGCGCAGTGGTTCCCAACCTTTTTTCCTTGTTTCCTCCTACTTGTGTCTAAAACCAGCCAGACCCCCGACCCGTACGTATTAGCACCAAAATAGTCTTTAATTGAAAAAATGAACATTAATTATGTTTTTTTGATACATTTCTCTTTTATTTACCCTGTACTTTGTTTTTCTCACCTTCCTTTTGTGTCACCAATGTATAAAATACGCACAAAAAATAATTGCAAGGACATAAAAATATTTCTGAAAAATGTCTCTTTTAATATGAGAGTAACATTTTTTTTAACATTTTTCCTTTAACAACCTGTCGGAGTAGTAGTATGATTAAATGTTGAATAATGATATAATAATACGTGTTTAAGTTTTTATCCTGATAAATAACTTAGTATTTTAAAATGACCAAAATATATTTCGGTAACACTTTACAATAAGGGTCCCTTAATTAACGTTAGTTAATGCATTATTAAGCATTAATTAACAGTTTAATAATAGTTAAATAACCATTATTATGTATTACTTAACATTAATTAGCATATTAGTTAATGCATTAATAAACAGTTAGTTAAGGCATTATTAAGCATTAATTAACAGTGTAATAATAGTTAAATAACCATTATTATGTATTACTTAACATGAATTAGCATATTAGTTAATGCATTAATAAACAGTTAGTTAATGCATTATTAAGCATTAATTAACAGTGTAATAATAGATAAATAACCATTATTATGTATTACTTAACATTAATTAGCATATTAGTTAATGCATTAATAAACAGTTAATTAATGCCTACTGCTCAGAGTTCATTAATACATTAGTAAGCATTAATAAACGTTACATGATGTAATTATTTATCCTTATGTATGCATTACTTAGTATTAAGTAATACATTAGTTAATACATAAGTAAAACGTTAATAATGTCCCTAGTAATCATTTACTAATGGTGTTTATTTGGAGTGATTATGCATTAAGTAACAGCTACCTAATACATCTACTAATCATTCGCTAATGGTGTACATGTTTACTGGATGGGCATTATTAAACAACTATTTAGAGTCTTAAGTAATCATTTCCTAATGGTGCTGTGTATGTTATCAGGTAGCTTACCTGACCTTATGAACGGTAACCTGACATAAACCTTAATAAATGTATAGGAGTGGCTCATAAGCATTACTTAACCATTAGTAAAGGCTTGCTGGACCCTTATTGTAAAGTGTAACACATTTATCCCTTAGGTAACACATTATTAATGCTTAACTGCCTCATAAGCATTACTTGACCATAGTTAAGTTTTAGTTTTAAAACAAAATAAAACAGATAACAGATAACATTTGTTATATGTATACATCTTATACATATATATATATATACATATATATATATATATATATATATATATATATATATATATATGTATATATATATATATATATATATATGTATACACACACACACACACATCTGTGATAACAGATACGTAACAACAATTCACACAGAGGAGAGCTTTGAACAAACATTATTTAGTAACATAATACAATAACACAGTATGATAGGCTGGCATAATTTCATCATCCTTCATTTTATGTATTGTAGCAGAAATGACTTTAGTGGCCTTTATAACCTCCTTGCATCTTTTAGCAAAGTCTGCCACCGTCTCCCCCTGCTCCACCTGATCATATTCTTCTGGAGCAGCTATTGCGAGCTCGGCAATCGCTGCAGTCCTCACAATAGTAAGTCTGTCTACTCCATACTTCTCGAAGGATTTGGCCATATTCTTCCCCGTCTGGAAAATGGCAAGGACTTCCTTGTACCGCTTCACCACATCACCTGGTCCTCCAACTAATATAAACACACAAGAACAAGAAGGAATGTATCATTTGAATCATGAGATCGATGAGAAGAAAAAAACAAATCATTGTATTTTACCGTTAATGTTCAATGTGCCACGAGACACACTAATCCCATATGTGACACCTCAACACAGTGTAGAAGGATTTTCTGGCACAACTTCACCAAGGTACATGGAAACACCATGACACACACAGGGAATTATCAAGGCTAAATTGGGAGAAAAAGAGGGGAAAATGCTAAATAAAAATGGACACATTTGGGGTTAATCATTTTTGGAAATGAACATTCATTTGGACCGTACTGGTCCTTCTGGTACATCCCTCTATCAGCGTGCAGGGCTTGAATTTAGCACTCGCCACTTGCGACCCAAATTCCTCAAGTGGCGAGACAGATTTTCTTGCCACGGCTAGTTAGAAAAATCGAGATTCCCAACTTTTGCGCCATTTATAAATCAAATTGAGATTCCCAATACTGTGCGCACCATTGCACCTTTTTATTTTTTATTCTTGATGTCAACTCCGGGTGAACCGTCTGAGTCTGACTCTGAAGAATGAATAGTAAACACTCTGAAGAACAACTGGAGAAAATGGACCAATGCAATGTCTCAGTTTGACCAGCAGGGGGCACACTGTATAGTTCCTTAAATGGTTTAGCTGGTGTATTGTGGTTGTCTTAAGACAGGCTAGGTTGGTTGTTGTAGTCTTTATAAGACACTTTCGAGCTAATAATAAAAAGGCTGCTTGTTTTTAAATTCACTTGTTCGTTCTCATTTGGACATTTTTATCCAGCCCAGAATAAACACATTATTTATACAATACACCTACTGCATTATAGAAAATACAGACAGGACAGGATCAAAGTGTTACTTTGAAGGTGTAATCCTATATATTCTTCCATAAATGTTAGATTTACAATTAAGTAGTCAACTACTGAAATTAAATTATACAAGAACACATCATGCAATCTCATTTTCCACCAATAGTATAGTAGTACACTACTGAATGATAATTGTAGCGTATAGAAAAACAGGATTGATGTAATATGGTACTACGATGACTGCTATATACAAATGATGTCGAAATACAAAAGTAAAGCAACGTTTTGGTTTTGGCTAGTAAAAAATCTGGTTGGCTAATAACTTTTTTCATCTACTAGCCACTTGGCTAGTAAGTCAAAAAGTTAATTTCAAGCCCTGTCAGCTTGTCATGAGAGATTGATCTACTTGTAGGGACAACAGACACATACAGCTCAAGCCAGCCAAGAAATACGTTTCACATACCCCGCAGGCGAGAGCGATGTTTGCTTTTCTTCGCCTTTTTCTCCTTATCCTGTCAGAGCTGGATTCAGAGCTGGATTCAGAGCTGGATTCAGAGTCATCCTCACTGTCGTCTTCACTGTCATGCTGCATCTCAGATCCCCTCATCGCTTCATCATCACTGTCTTCTCTTCTGGACTGTTGAGCCTCCTTGAGACGTGTCAAAGCTATGGATGCAAGGATTGATAGTTGATTACATCAGTTTGATTGCTTATTGTATACAAACACCTACAACAACAAACACAGCTATGACACAACTTTCGCACCCACAGCGTACACACCCATCATTCTTTAACCTCGAGCATCCCTTAAAATTAATATACACTTTTTACCCATAGTCCAAATTTGCCTCATTGACTACCATCTCATAAAAGTGCAATAAAAATGTAATACATATTTATTTTCACTTTCACCACATAAAATCTTTTCAACAACTTCAGACCTAGCCATAGATATAAAGTTAATTATAATCTTTAAACATTATTTTTAATGCATTATTAAGCATTAATTAACAGTTTAATAATAGTTAAATAACCATTATTATGTATTACTTAACATTAATTAGCATATTAGTTAATGCATTAATAAACAGTTAGTTAATGCATTATTAAGCATTAATTAACAGTGTAATAATAGTTAAATAACCATTATTATGTATTACTTAACATTAATTAGCATATTAGTTAATGCATTAATAAACAGTTAATTAATGCCTACTGCTCAGAGTTAATTAATACATTAGTAAGCATTAATAAACGTTACATGATGTAATTATTTATCCTTATGTATGCATTACTTAGTATTAAGTAATACATTAGTTAATACATAAGTAAAACGTTAATAATGTCCCTAGTAATCATTTACTAATGGTGTTTATTTGGAGTGAATATGCATTAAGTAACAGCTACCTAATACATCTACTAATCATTCACTAATGGTGTACATGTTTACTGGATGGGCATTATTAAACAACTATTTAGAATCTTAAGTAATCATTTCCTAATGGTGCTGTGTATGTTATCAGGTAGCTTACCTGACCTTATGAACGGTAACCTGACATAAACCTTAATAAATGTATAGGAGTGGCTCATAACCATTACTTAACCATTAGTAAAGGCTTGCTGGACCCTTATTGTAAAGTGTAACACATTTATCCCTTAGGTAACACATTATTAATGCTTAACTGCCTCATAAGCATTACTTAACCATAATTAACCATTAGTAAAGGCTTGCTGGACCCACCAGACATAAAACCTGTTTTCTCTGTATTTTGAAGGTAGAGGCTTAGATTTATTAGGAATTCGTCTGAAAAAGATTATAATAGGTAAGAATTACAGTACATAAAAAATATGTGGTTATAATGGGAGTAAATGGGGCAAATTTGGACATGAAGGTAAAGAGTGTAAGTTTTTTTAAATGAACAATCATTGTTCCAAAAATAATAATGCATCAAAATAAATGTTATCAATTATTGACATAGTCAATGCTGTAATATATTTCACTTTGAACCAAATTTTTGAAAATATTGCATATTTTGTGATTTTTCTATTAAAAAAATCAGGAGTTGTAAAAATAATGTTTAAAGATTATAATTAACTTTATATCTATGGCCAGGTCTGAAGTTGTTGAAAAGATTTTATGTGGTGAAAGTGAAAATAAATATGTATTACATTTTTATTGCACTTTTATGAGATGGTAGTCAATGAGGCAAATTTGGACTATGGGTAAAAAGTGTATATTAATTTTAAGGGATGCTCGAGGTTAAAGAATGATGGGTGTGTATGATGTGTTCTTGTATAATTTAATTTCAGTAGTTGCCTACTTAATTGTAAATCTAACATTTATGGAGGAATATATAGCATTACACCTTCAAAGTAACACTTTGATATACTTTGATATATAGATGACATATATATATGTATATATATATATGTATAAGATGTATACATATAACAAATGTTATCTGTTATCTGTTTTATTTTGTTTTAAATAAAAAGTGTAAACTTCTTTATATGTGATTGCTTAATTTACTAATGGTTAACTATGGTCAAGTAATGCTTATGAGGCAGTTAAGCATTAATAATGTGTTACCTAAGGGATAAATGTGTTACACTTTACAATAAGGGTCCAGCAAGCCTTTACTAATGGTTAATTATGGTTAAGTAATGCTTATGAGGCAGTTAAGCATTAATAATGTGTTACCTAAGGGATAAATGTGTTACACTTTACAATAAGGGTCCAGCAAGCCTTTACTAATGGTTAATTATGGTTAAGTAATGCTTATGAGGCAGTTAAGCATTAATAATGTGTTACCTAAGGGATAAATGTGTTACACTTTACAATAAGGGCCCAGCAAGCTTTTACTAATGGTTAATTATGGTTATGAGCCACTCCTATACATTTATTAAGGTTTATGTCAGGTTACCGTTCATAAGGTCAGGTAAGCTACCTGATAACATACACAGCACCATTAGGAAATGATTACTTAAGACTCTAAATAGTTGTTTAATAATGCCCATCCAGTAAACATGTACACCATTAGCGAATGATTAGTAGATGTATTAGGTAGCTGTTACTTAATGCATATTCACTCCAAATAAACACCATTATTAAACGATTACTAGGGACATTATTAACGTTTTACTTATGTATTAACTAATGTATTACTTTATACTAAGTAATGCATACATAAGGATAAATAATTACATCATGTAACGTTTATTAATGCTTACTAATGTATTAATTAACTCTGAGCAGTAGGCATTAATTAACTGTTTATTAATGCATTAACTAATATGCTAATTAATGTTAAGTAATACATAATAATGGTTATTTAACTATTATTACACTGTTAATTAATGCTTAATAATGCATTAACTAACTGTTTATTAATGCATTAACTAATATGCTAATTAATGTTAAGTAATACATAATAATGGTTATTTAACTATTATTAAACTGTTAATTAATGCTTAATAATGCATTAACTAACGTTAATTAAGGGACCCTTATTGTAAAGTGTTACCTATATTTCTAAGTGGGTTTATACAGACTTGGATTACAGTATTCCATTAGGTGTGTTATTATGATTTTTTATTTAACTAACATGTGTAAATATAATTTTTACAACTGCATATCCTCAAAGCAGACAAAGTTTCGCCCCCCCCCAGAGATCTGTGGCGCCCCCCCAGGGGGGGTCCGGACCCCCCAGGGTTGGGAGACACTGCTCTAGAGATTAAAAGCCATAGTGTAATCAAAGCAGCTGCCTGCACTCCATCATGCAGCAACCTCAATACTGCCACAACCCGCCCTTTCAGCTCATTCATGATCTGGAAGTGACCCACAAGGAAAATGAGTTTGACACCGACTCAGTTTTGAGTCCTTGACCATAATTGGTGAAAATTATCCCCGCCCCTTCATCTGTTTAGTTGTTATCTGATAGTTCCTACTTTCTCCCATAACTTTTGAATGGTTACCGTAGAGGAACATAAATTGTATTTTACGCTTGTAGTAATATTTTTCTTTTTTTTTTGTGGTTTTTATGCCATTTCTTCGGCCATTTCTTCACCTGAACCGTAACGTGCACCCAGGTGTGTTAAACATCAAAATGTGCGTCTCCATCCTGCGACGACGCGCATTACTTTTCTCAGTCAAAAGTGTTACCGTGGCGACGCTAGACGCCAAAAAGCGCAAATTATCCCCGCCCCTGGTTGGTCCATATTTGATAGTTTCAACTTTCTGCCATAACTTTTGAATGGTTTGACATAAAGAGTCATGGGTGGTGTCATCGGACTCAGTTTTGAGTCCTTGACCATAATTGGTGAAACTTAGCCCCGCCCCTTCATCTGTTTAGTCGTTATCTGATAGTTCCTACTTTCTGCCATAACTTTTGAATGGTTTGATGATGTAAAGAGTCGTGGGTGGTGTCGTCCGCTAAATGTCCACACTGTAAAAAAAAAAACTGTGAAATTTACGGTAAAATACTGGTGGTTGCCAGAATTTCACCATAAAAACACGTTAACAATGTATATGACATTACAGTACGCTTTTCAGGCAACCATACATTTCATAGTTGAGAACTGTTGTGTTTACGGTAAATTACTATGAAAAACAGACATATTGTAAACCTGTTCATGTAGAAATTACAGTATGTTTTTGCATAATGTTGAACAGTTTTATACTGTAAATTTAAATGTAAACATCAGCTAAATCTGTAATTTAGACAGGATAATACCGTTAATTTTAGGGTAATTACATGCTTGTGATATTACGGTATTTTCAAATTTTTTACCAAAAAATTATATTTTTACAATAAAATTGTGTGATTTCTACATATTATTACAGTAAAAAGTATAGTTATGTACTCTTTCTTGATTTAGGGTAATATAATGTATCTACTACAGTGATGTACTATTTTGGATTTTACGGTCTTTTACTGTTGCTATTTTACAGTTTTTCACTGTCATTTTTACGAACATTTCCTACAGTGCAGGCCTGAAGAATCTACATGAAGTCATACAAGCTTCCACTGCAGCTTTAATCTTGTATTGTAGTGGGAAGATGTCAGCTGATGTGTGGTGTGCTAGTGTTTCTGTGACAGCTATCTGTTGTGTTAACGTAAATCAGAAAATAGAAAGAGAATTATTACGATTGTACACAGCAATCAGAATCAGAATCAGAATCAGAATCAGCTTTATTGAGTCAGTTTAGAAAACTGTTATTGACTTCGGATACACCGGCGGCGGCACTGATGGAATTATGCGCCTGTTTTCCAAAGGGTAACACTGGGATAGGGGGGGAGGAGAAAAAAAATACATCTTCACATTGAATATCATACAATACACAATATCAAGTTGCAAAAAAACACCTCGCAGACACGAAGCACAGACGTCACAGGACTTGCATGTGGGTGATTGGGGGTGGGCAAGTCGGGGGGGGGGGGGGGGGGGGGGGTGGTCCCCAACCAGTTTTTGCTGTGTGAAATAACGGTACAGCCGGGCTGTAGCTGCAAAAACAGTCCTATCTTCCATCGTCGACATGGGGCAGCTTTTCAAAAGAAAACCTAACTTCCTTTAGGCGAAATACTTTAGGAGAAACTTTTTTTTAGGTCAACAGGAAAGATTAATGGAAAACTGCATGATATCACAAGTTCTTTTAGCCAACAAAAACATTCTGAATGTGCAGAAATCAGTGGACCTTCCAGTGACACGCTGACGACTAGTGAGGCTTTACTTTTCTACAGGGGATTTGGTCATTGTTAATTTGGTTTGTAATATAAAGTGGTTTCTGAAGAGATTTTAGGGTAAGACAACCATGCTTTTATAACTTGTTTTTGTTGTTGTTTTTTTTGTTTGTTTGGCAACTGAAGTAACTCAGTCGTCACTGACTGTGTTTCCAGCATCAATAACCCTTTTAAAACCCGAATATGATCAATAACCCGAATTTGCACGGCCATGTAAACACCAATAACCCCTTTGAATAACCAGAATTTGCTCATATTCTGGTTTTAAAAACCCCAATATGAGCCCTGGATTACTCCTTTTAAACCTGAATATTGGGTCATGTAAACGCCAAACAGAATATCCCCATCAAACGGAACAGGAATGTGTTTTCTGCACATGCTCTGTTCACAAGGAATCCTGGTCTTTTGAGTCCAGGAAGTTCTTCTAAACACGGAGAAACCAAGACCAGGAGGAGACTAATCACTTCATAAATGTAATGAAGGATATGAACATTTCTGCATTTGTAGACGGTAGAAAGTACCGGGATAGAAGATTTACAAGAAGGAGAGAGAAAAGTTGAAGCAGCATTTGTTTTGAATTTGGATACAGGAAGAAGAAGCAGAAATGACGGGAATTGCGTCATCATGTTCTCCGTGCGTCGCTGGTTTGATCCAGATTAATGATTAATTACCATGTAAACGGAATATTCCCAATGTTTCAGTAACCGGAATATTAGCAATAACCTGAATTTGGACTGATGTAAACGTAGTCACTGTTAGCGTCGCTCCCAGCCCCTTCAGCCAAACCGATCGATTTGTTGCAAGACATTTAATCCACGACACATTACGATATCTGTGTCACTGAAGAAACTCAGAATTCATTGACTGAACTGAATCCACTACACAAAAAATACTTTTCTGTCTGTGCAAATTAACAGAAAATTATTGAAACTAAATGAATGTCGAACATACACATTTCAGTGCTCGTATTAACTTATTCTGTGTAAACATGGACACATTTCAGCGCTGCTTAACCAGAATCAAGTTGTTTTATAAAAACTGACGAAAATTTCACTGTATATGAAAAATAAAAATTTCAGTCAGTGCATTATAATATAATATTGTAACTATATGAGCTAAAGTTACAACATATTTGCATATTCTTTTCATATTGTTGACATAATATGAAATGAATACTAACAATATTATTTAAGCCGATGTATATAATAAAGTCGAACTGGATTTACAACCTGTCTGAAGCATGATTTTTTTTTTCTTTTTAAACGATATTCAAATTTTGAATATCGATACTGAATCGGCCAGCAAAGTATGGCGATATATTGCCACATCAATATTTTTGCCCACCCCTATTTATGACTGACGATGTTTTTTCTTTCTGCTCACGCTGCAGAATTAATTGGATACAGATTAAATGTCTTTCTGACCAAACTCTGTGATGGATAAATATGTAAGTGTCTGGACTGCAAACCCCCGTGTGCTTTTATCGATTGGACCTGAGTTTGCATGAGTGAGTCCTCAAAATTCCAGGATATAGTAGAGCAGAAAACTGTTTTATTTGCCTTTAAAGCAGCAGAAACTGCTTCCAAACTATATTCAGGATTTGTTCCAGATAAAAGAAACTCTGACCTGAGGAGGAAACTCATGTTTGAGACGACGACGAAGAACAAATATTAAAAAGAGATGGACATCAGTTAAGGCTAGAGAAATTTGGAATAGTTGTAATAACAACCTAAAAATGTGCAGTTCTATCTTCAAGTTTGAGGAAATGTTTAAAGAAAATACTGTAAATAAATATAAAACACTATAATTATAAAGTATACTATCAAAGACATTCTAGAATGTGAAACGTCAATTTTATATTTTATCTTACTTATTTTTGTCTTTTTATGTATTATTTGTTTCCACTGAGTAAAAATTAATGTCTCATATTTTTGCTGATCATAAGATAAAAAGGGTCGGCACTATAAGCTACGGCTTCTGCTGCAGCTTTACGGCAAAGGAAATGTTGTTTTTTCTTTCCTTTTCATCTTGTTCTGCAAAAAGTGTGTACAAGCCGAAATAAAGATTCATAACATAACATAACAAGTGTGCACGTAACTTCAGAATGCTGTTCTGACTCTTGACACTATGATTGACAGAGTCATATGTGTCAATTTGTAAATCAGCATCATCTTTTCCTGAAATGATGATTTTCACATCTAGTCCGGGGGTCAGAGCCCAAAATGTCACTGGTCAGACCCACTCAAGGTGACCAAACTTACTGGTGATTTTTGAACATATCCATGTCTGTAGATGATATTCTGGTATAAAACCTTCCTGAGTGGCAGCTGGATCAGAGTTATCAGCTCATGAAGTTACCCCCCCCTTCAGAAAATTACATTTTAGATGCTGCTGCATATCCTGGTTTAGACTCATGTTCAGGAAATCTGTCAATGTTTCACTATATTGTCTTTGGTATCATTTTAAATGAAACCTTTTAAGCATTCATTGAAGCTAAGATGTGAATCTTTCTGACCAACATAGAGGTCACTGCAGCTCTTTAAACTAGAAACAACACACATTTTTACACCATTTTCACCTAAATGATATACTATATTTTATCCCTGTGTCATCTAGGAACAACAGAGACACAAAATACAAAAACTGGAATACTCACAGGACCATAAGGATTCAGGAAATGTATAATATTACTAGTATAAACTTAAACTAGAAGAGCATCATTAGGCTCCTATGAAACTATAACAGCCACTAATGTCACAAACTGGTCTTTATCTGCAAATACACGACATAAAGGGCATAACAATGAGATAAAGAACCAGCTTAGTTTTATAAACAAGCATCTAAAATGTAATTTTCTGAAGGGGGTTTTAACTTCATGAGCTGATAACTCTGATCAGCTGCCACTCAGGAAGGTTATTATACCAGAATATCATCTACAGACATGGATCTTTTCAAAAATTATAAGCAAGTTTGGTCACCTTGAGTGGTTTTGATATCTGGTCTGGCCTAGGGCTGGGTGATATGGACCAAAAGTCATATCTCCATATTTTCTAGCTGAATGTTGATACTCAATATATATCCATATTTTTTCTGTGACATAATTGGGGTTTCCCCCAAAGCATTATAGCATAGCATCTCTGTTAGCATCTCTGTTAGCTTCTCTGTTAGCATCTCTGTTAGCATCTCTGTTAGCTTCATTTTTTCTGAGGCAAACCCTTAAAAAAACAGTCAGTTTTAATACAAAGCCTCGTGCCAAATGTCACACAGGTTCCTTTATTAACAGAGGTCTGCACAATATCAACATGTATAAAACACTTGAAATAAAAATAAACTGCCTGCTCCCTTTTCTCGTACCATATCGCATTTGAAAATATATCGATATATATTAAAATCTCGATATATCGCCCAGCCCTCTGGCCCATGGACTAATCCCCCAGAGGCCGCAGTACGTCCGGGTGACTCCAGGCATCAAGAGTGGCGACACCGGGCGACACCCAGCCGACCATGAAGTGCAGGTTTATCTTATTACTTATTCCTTATTCCTGCAGGACTGGGTGAGCAGGGGCTCGGCCTCTGCAGCAGCTGCAAGTGAACTATTTCCATGTCTGAATCCTTTCCTTCATGAGCTTCACTCATCCTGACGCCTGTTCAGCTGGAACAGACCAGCACAGACAAATGTTGCCATCTAGTGGAGTCACGATTTAAAACACCCTCCATTATTTTGCTCCTGAAAGCTCAGACTGATGTTTCATAAAGAGCCCAGTAGAAACTGCTATGATTTACAAAGCATTTCTGTTATTTACTGACATATTCAGGACTCGAGTTGTAAAAATAAATCAGGGGGGATTTTATCATATGGGGACAGATAATTTGTGCTGATTACAAATAATATAATATATTACAAATAATAGCAGTGACCAAAACACCTGCAGAAATACTGCAGGAATGACATAGCAGCAGTTAAATGCAGCCTTCTGTAAGCTTTAAATATCCACTGGGCTTACATCAAATACATCAAAACACAACAATAAAAACACTTTTCTGAACTTATCAATATGACTCTGTCCTTCACAGGATAAGTAACATGGATCACTGCAAAAACTCACAATCTTAACAAGAATATTTGTCTTATTTCTAGTTAAAATGTCTCATTTTAGTAAAAAAAATCTCATTACACTTAAAACAAGAATCATCACTGGAAAAAACAACAATTTTCACCTGTTTCAAGTAGATTTTCACTTAAAATAAGTAGAAAAATCTGCCAGTGGAACAAGATTTTTTTGCTTGTAATAAGAAGATAAATCTTGTTCCACTGGCAGATTTTTCTACTTATTTCAAGTGAAAATGTACTTGAAACAGGAAAGTAGAGAATTGAGAGTAGAAAATGGTCAAATAAGTTATTTTTCTGGTGTTATTTTTCTGGTGATGACTCTAAATGTTGAAATAGCAGTAAAACCACATTCATTGATGAAATGACATAAGGGATGGAAAGGGGGGATGGCAGTTTTACAGGGGGGATGATTTGGACCGTTTTTATTTCAGGGGGGGATGATTTGGACCGTTTTTATTTCAGGGGGGGATGATTTGGACCGTTTTTATTTCAGGGGGGATGATTTGGACCGTTTTTATTTCAGGGGGGATGATTTGGAACGTTTTTATTTCAGGGGGGAGGATTTGGACCGTTTTTATTTCAGGGGGGATGATTTGGACCGTTTTTATTTCAGGGGGGGATGATTTGGACCGTTTTTATTTCAGGGGGGAGGATTTGGACCGTTTTTATTTCAGGGGGGAGGATTTGGACCGTTTTTATTTCAGGGGGGATGATTTGGACCGTTTTTATTTCAGGGGGGATGATTTGGACCGTTTTTATTTCAGGGGGGGATGATTTGGACCGTTTTTATTTCAGGGGGGGATGATTTGGACCGTTTTTATTTCAGGGGGGGATGATTTGGAACGTTTTTATTTCAGGGGGGGATGATTTGGACCGTTTTTATTTCAGGGGGGGATGATTTGGACCGTTTTTATTTCAGGGGGGGGTGATTTGGACCGTTTTTATTTCAGGGGGGGATGATTTGGACCATTTTTATTTCATGGGTGCCATCCCCCCTCATCCCCCCTCAACTCCAGTACTGGGTATATTCATTTAGATGTTAAATAAATCCTGTTTTAATGTTAAAATAAAGTTGTAAAAGTGCATGAACTCTGTCCGTCTGCAGCCCGGCAGGCTGGTTTAGATGATCTGTCATCGTGTGCATCACGTCCAGTCCAGTCCAGTCCAGACCCCCACCAGCACAGAACGGTCCTGGGAACTGTAGTGAAAATCTAACATTCATCAGCCTTTTCACGACCGGGAATTCCTTATCTGCCAAGCAGACAAACATCAGAGTGTTCAAAGCTGAATGACTCGAGCTTTAGTTGCAGGAGTCGGTTTTAACCACCGCGGCTAGCAGCACCGGCAGCACTGGCGCTGCCACGGACGCTCATTTAACTGAAAATATGAAGTTTGGTGTTTCAAGTGCGACACCAAACTTGAGATTTTGTGGACTGCTGGAATGTGCCGCCGTCGTCCTCTGGGCAGCTGCTACTTGGCGTGCAACACCTCTCATCTCTGAGGAGGAACGGCTTCCTGCTCTTTCAAGTGTTCTGATAAGGCCTCTGCTGATGTGAATGTGTTTACAAAGTGCTGAGCACTGAGACGACCTCTGACCTCTGTGGTCAGAAAAGCAGCTGGAACACCATTCCTGTTTCCTGCGTTTAGACGGGTGCCCAGGAGCCGCTCAGCCAACGCTGCTCGGCTGAAGAGGATTTCTTATCCAATCCCAATACTCCCCCTACTTTTCATCACTAGCCCTAAAACAGAAGGGACAGATTTTAGGGCCCTTGAAATCTTCCCAGGTCTGTCCCAACACTCCCACTACTCCTACTTTCAGCACCACCCCTAAAATCAGGAAGCTGAGAGCTAAAAGCTGTTTTAATTTCAGCTGTAGCGCTGTTAATATGCCACTTTATTAAGTTTTCATATTTTTTCAGGCGTAAAAGTAACCGTTAAAAAGGAACCCTGGCTATTAAGACATGTAGGTCTTAAAAGATAAATGTTGGTATCAATTATAACAATGTGATATAAAAAACCTTTTTGATGTCTTCATTTCAATAAAATTTGAAAATATAATTTAACTCGTAGGTCGCCATTGTTGTTTACATTCTGGGTAGTGACGTCAGACGGTGGCTCCTGCTGGCCCCCGTACACTGTTTTGAACATAGACATCATATAGAACACGTGGGTCCACGTTATAGCCCACCCAAACGTGCATCCTACCCACCGGCGTCTCACGCCGTCGGTCCAAATCACGCCGGCGTAGCCGTGGCTCTACAGCCCGCAGCGCTCCGCTCTCCGCTCTCGCCGTCGCCAGGATGGAGACGCCGGTGGGCAGGATGCACGTTTGGGTGGGCATAGCCCACCCCCCTGCCCCCTAAAACCGGCGTCGGTGCTGGGTGATGACAGACCAGAGACTGAGGGGACTGGCCCGGGACTTTGATGAAACGGGAGGCGCAGACTTCGCGTCAAATAGGCAAGAACATCTTTATTTAATTTAATGACGCCAGATCTGGCTGGGGTTTTTATTGTAGCATCGGTTATCTGCTAGTTGAAACGTGTGGTCTGTTACTCTATCTGAGTTTTATGGTGTTTTTATAGTTCATGCTGTATGGTGCGGTGCTTTTTTTAATTTTTTTTTAACTTTTTTGTAGGTGCGCCGTCACCTTAATGTTTAGCTGTGTTTTCATCTGTTTCTGGTGCGCCGTCACCTGTTTAGCTGTGTTTTCATCTGTTTCTGGGTGTCAAAACAGTGGACGGGGGCCAGCAGGAGCCACCGTCTGACGTCACTACCCAGAATGTAAACAACAATGGCGACCTACGAGTTAAATTATATTTTCAAATTTTATAAAAACGAAGACATCAACAAGGTTTTTTATATCACATTGTTATAATTGATACCAACATTTATCTTTAAGACCTACATGTCTTAATAGCCAGGGTTCCTTTTAAGATCCCCAACCTGGGCTCAGTTTATCCAAATAACGCCTGTTAAGAAATTTGATCCGATGTTTTCGGAGATTAGAAGAGCCGCCGGCCCCGGGGAGCAGCAGCAGCAGCAGCTGTTACCATGGTAACAGCAGCAGCAGCCGGAGTACAGACGTGATTGCAGGGTCAACCTGCACCGTCGTCCCGGGGAGAAACCTGCAGCTCTGTGGAGAATTACCTCTGGCTGAAATAAATCATTTAAGAAGATAAATGTTGGTTTAATAGATGTTGGACCACACCCAGTGCCTTGTCAGGAACTACAACCCCCAGCATGCCTTGCGGGATGGGGCACCCCAATCCCGAGCGAGGCACTGATGACGTCATCGCAGAGGGAAATACAAAAACTCTGTGCTGCACCGAGACTTCTCTCTTCTCTTCTCTTCAGCCAACGAGTCAGGACGGATGAGCTTTGCTGTCCAGCAGCTTTTTAAGAGCTGTGGGGGGGGGGGGGTTCCAGGATTTTTCGGGGCCCGCACCAACCGGGCCGGGCGTAAGGTCCGATCCCAGAGCGCTGCGCTCTCGACTCTCTCCCTGCCTAACTCCTTTCTTTTCTCCGAGCCCTGTCCTCTACTCAGGAGCCAGAACCCGCCAGGACCTCCAGCCTTGGACCGCGAGGCCCTCCTGCAGCCCGGCGACACAACACGGGACGAGCCGACGTTCCGAAGGGAGGAACCGGCCCCCGTGCGCAACGAGGCGGCTGTTGAGGCCGCAGGACCAGAGAGCCGGCGTGAGGTTGCTCCAGCCACTGTTCACTTTTTCTTTGAAGTTAGGAGCAGGAGAGAGACTGAGCGGCCGCTGAGACTGAGGATCCCCGCCAGGAAAGCGATTGTTGGGGGGATCGTGAGCCGGGAGACTGACTGGAAACCCCCGGCAGGACGACGGAGCCTGCAGCCTCAGATCCGGACTCCCGAGGACGTGTGAGCTGCGGTCTTGGTGATCAGTCACTGGTGTAGACCTGAATTTATGTTTAAAGGAGCATGAGGCTCCTTTTCAAGAAATGAGACTCTCTAGCGCCACCCTTCACCACGACGGCCGTTGGGGGTACTGCAGCCAACAGTGAAGCCGGCACTGGAGAACGGGGAGAACGTGCATGCAGCGTCATGTGACGTCACATCCATAGGACAGCGCGGGAAATTCGGGACCGAATTGCAGCACATTTTGCAGCAACAGCCTGTTCAAGGCAAAGGAGAGATACACTAGAGGGCTCATTCTTTTGGGTTTGGAACGCTTCATCTAACATTATTACTAGAAAACTTAAAATGTATACAGATTTTTTTCATAAATCCTGCCACAATCCGGCCTCAAGCTCCTTTAATGAAATTACTGTGTGCATATTACGGTTATTTTCGACACCATTTCTCACCCAATACTCCTGGACCGCCTGGCTGGCATTGGGATCACTGGTGTTGCACTCTCCTGGCTTTCATCATATCTCACTGACCGTCAACAGTTTGTCCAACTACAGAACCATAAATCCGGGTGCACGGGTGTCACAATGGGTGTCCCCCAGGGGTCAGTACTGGGTCCACTTCTCTTCACCATCTACCTCCTACCCCTAGGTTCAATTCTCCGTCACCATAGGGTCCATTTTCACACTTACGCCGATGACACTCAGATATATATCTCCTCCAACCCCACCGCTGCCATTCCTCCCGCTTCCCTCACCACCTGCCTACACGACATCAATACCTGGATGAGCAATAACTTTTTAAAACTCAACGGCAATAAAACTGAGGCTCTTCTCATCGGCTCCAAATCCACCCTCACCAAGTCACAACCCTCTCCCGCTCTTCCCATCATCATCGACGGCTTCCCGGTACCCTTTTCCCCCCACGTCAAGAGCCTCGGCGTCATTCTGGACAATACACTCTCATTTGCACCTCACATCCACAACATCACCCGGACTGCATTCTTCCACCTCCGCAACATCTCCAGACTTCGTCCAGCACTGTCCCAATCCAGCACCGAAATTCTGGTCCACTCATTCGTCACATCCCGTATCGATTACTGTAATGCTCTCCACTGGCCTCCCAACCAAACTCACCAACAAACTACAACTCATTCAGAACTCGGCCGCCCGGATCATCACCCGCATCAAGTCATCTGACCACATCACCCCCGTTCTTATCCAACTCCACTGGCTCCCAGTCCAATACCGTATCATTTATAAAAACCTCCTCCTCACCCACAAAGCCCTTCATAACCTAGCCCCCACCTACCTCTGTGACCTACTGAAAGAATACACCCCCTCCTGTACCCTCCGCTCAACCTCTGCTGGACTTCTTTTTACTCCCACCTCACACCTTAGCAGCATGGGTGCCCGAGCTTTCAGTTGTACGGCACCCAGACTCTGGAACTCCCTCCCCCCACACATAAGACAAATACACTCCATCACCACATTAAAAACGCAACTCAAGACTCACCTGTTTAAACTTGCCCATTCACTTTGACCGGTCACCACACACTACCTCCCACCATACTGTTCTGTTATCTGTACTGTTGCTCCTTGATTGTCTAATTGTATGTATTGTGTATGTGTGTATGTATTATAGTTTCTACTGTATTATTATTGTATTTCCTTTATTGTATTGTTTTGTTTTTATTCTGTAAGGTGACCTTGGGTGACATGAAAGGCGCCGTTAAATAAAATGAATTATTATTATTATTATTATTTGTTCATTTGGTGGCGACGTTTCGCCGGTTGATCACGGTTTAAAACACCGGCATCACCATCCGGTCTAATTGCACGTGGCTTAAAGAGGGTTTCGCCATCTTTAAATACCACAGGAGCCCCGCCATCTTTAAACATTGCAGCCACGTTTGAACTGTAGAGGTTCTGTATCATCTTTATTATTGCTTTAATTTCTTTTTCATTCCATGCATTTAACTTTCATTTCATTTCTATTGATGTTTTTCTGGTTAATTAATGGTTTTATAATAACGTAGTGTGCCATCAGGATTTATTTGGGTATTTATTTACATCTGCTTTGATACCCGTATGTAAATAAATTCTGATTGATTTTTAATGAGTGGTTGTTGTTGTTTCATGCAATTTTGGTCATAACTGATTGTTTGACAGAGCTCAGTGCTCGAATCTCACCCTTCAATTACTGTAAACTAGGCATAAACCTTAATTTCTGAGACTGATATTCTGCTGTAAAAGTTATCATTTCCCTGCTTAAGGAACAGGGTGGTGCCCCGAGAATTTTTTACCATTTTGATCATTCAATTTGATAAATAGTCGACTTTATTAATTATTAATAATTATTAATACAATTATTAATAACCTTCGATAACTGGATCAGATAAAGCCCCTCTGTGTTGCACAACATAGATGGAATCTAACAGTTGTAGCTACGCCTGTTAAGAAATTTGCTCCGAATATTTCGAGATTTCTGCCTGACGGCTCCGGAGCTGATTTATGGTTCTGCGTTAAATCGACGCAGAGCCTACGGTGTAGGGTACGTAACCTACGCCGTAGGCTCTGCGTTGGTGTAACGCGGAACCATAAATCAGCCTTTATTCTGGCAAGGTTTGAAAAAGACTTCGCAACAACGGGCAAACTAGTGATTATGTACATTCACTGAGTGAATATTATGAAAGTAAAATATATATTTCTCGCTAGAAATGTAATCAAAACGCATTTTTATGCAGAAACTAACTCAAAATATTGATTTTATTCACTAAAAAATAAGAAATGTCCGCCATGTTTTTTTTTTTTTTTTTTATTCAGTCCGCAAATGACGACGAAAAGCATTCTGGGAAATTTTCTGTCCCTAGATCAAACTAGTGAGCATCTCAAATCCCTCGATCCGTAGGGACAGATTCATAAACACTACACTAGTTTTAGTGAAGAAAACTAATTCCTCTAAGTGGAAAGAGGAATTGGGAACCACTACCCTCACGGGCAGCACGGTGGCTTAGTGGTTAGCACTGTTGCCTCACAGCAAGAAGGTCCCCGGTTCGACTCCCAGGCCCAGCAGGACCTTTCTGTGTGGAGTTTGCATGTTGTCCCTGTGCTTGCGTGGGTTTCCTCCGGCTTCCTCCCACAGTCCAAAAACGTGCATATTAGGTTAATTGGTGATTCTAAATTGCCCGTAGGTGTGAGTGTGGTTGTGAGCATGGTTTGTGTGTTTATTTGTGGTCCTGTGATGGACCTGTCCAGGGTGTAACTCCTGCCTCTCACCTGAAATGAGCTGGGATAGGCTCCACAAGGGATAAAGCAGGTATAGATGATGGATGGATGGATACTCTCACGGGAACGCACAAAACGGGTAGTGATGAAAAGTAGGACTAGGGGGGGATTGGGACAGGGCAAGGACAAGAAAGTAAAAAAGCTAAATTAGCTTTTTGTCTCCTGGCTGGACTATTTACCGTATTTTCTGGACTATAAGCCGCACCTGTATATAAGCCGCTCTATTTAAACAAAAAGATATTTCAGCCGCAGATATTTCTGTTGTTAGATTAGATATTTACTACATGCACAGAAGGATTCTGAACTGTAAATGATGTACATGTTTGTACCTAAATAGATCTTAGTGTCTGAATAGACAGTGTCTTTTAACACGGCAGCAACTTTGCTGATTAAAACGGGACAGAACCAAGAGAAAATAACCGCTATTTATTTATCTATTTATCTGTTTGAAATCTGCTTCTACTTCTATCTGCTAAAGAAGAAGTATTGTATTCTTCTTTGCATTTATTTTGTCTTAGTTTTGATTCTAATTCCAGTTAGAGCGCCCCCGAGTGGTGGAAGAAAAATCCACAGAATAGAAACCTTTGTATAAGCTGCACGGTTGAAAACCTATGAAAAAAGTAGCGGCTTATAGTCCAGAAAATACGGTAGCTAGTTTTAAAACTGTTTCAATAATGGTTTTCTTACCATATTGGCAGATAATTTACTTCATATAAGACAATTTGACTCGATTTAGGAATATTAGGCTTATCTCCAGAGGGGCTGTTGTTAATACTTCATTTTGTTCCCTTAATGGTTGTAGTATTTGAAAATGTGATCTTTACAGAATAGCATTTAGTTTTTTTTTTGTTTTCTTTAACACATCACAGGAACAATGTACAAAACAAAAAAACTTCACATTTCTGGTTATGATAAAACTTTGTCATCACTGGCATCTTATGATGAAAACCATTTCAACTGACACAGAAATACCTGGAAGATTCATTTTCTTGATTTTTAGTTGTCTCAAAGATCACAGACATTTGATCCATTATTCTGGGGACATTTATTAAGCAACGTTCATATTCAAGTATTAATGTTCTTTGGGTGTAAAACATGTTTTTGTTTCGGTAGTTCTGGTGAAATATCCGCTGCAGGAAGTTCTTCTCAACCTACATATGTTGTCGAAGCTTTGATTCAGTAAAATGTCAATGTCACCTGAACTCAGAAAACAGCTGTGTTTTGAGACTGGAAACCACAGAGTTTTAAATTATGAAAAAAAGGAACTTTTCAAACAGAATACCAAATAAACATTAGAAATGTTTGTGATATGTTTGAAAGCTTTGCAATGTTTGCACTAAACTTACTGCCTCACAAGATTTTGTGTTGAAAGACTTGTTTCTCTTTTTTTGACTTAATGCCAAAAGTTTCTGGAAATAACTAACTTTTTTTTGTGATCAAATGTTTTTATTTATTTTTCATGATTTTCTTATCAAAGGTGGCATCCACTATGATTTTAAACAAGCATTAACACATTCTGAGCCCTTCCAAACCCACCCCAAGGACCGGGTTTCTATATTTAATTGGGACACTGTGTACAAAGTGTACAAATATATAGAAATATTCAACTATGTGTATGTATGTATGCATGTATAAGTATGTGTGTGAGTATAATTACAGTATATAATAATAATAATAATAATACTGTTATTTAGCAGTGTGAGTTCAGTATGTGAATATTTATAAATACAGGTTAAATGATCAGTGAATAGGGGTAGGACACATATATATATATATATATATATATATATGTATACACACACATATATATATGTGTGTGTGTATGTGTGTGTGTATTTATATATTTATATATAAATACATATATACAGTACAGACAGAAGGTTTGGACACACTTTCTCATTCAATTTTTTTTATTTCGAACATGTAACAGTAGTGAATACAAAACAAAACAATAATAATCAATAATCAATAAATGTAAATAAGAAAACAAAACAAAAATCTAAATAAAAACATGCATCCATCATAATTAACATAATTAACAAGGAGTAGAAAGAAGTAAAAACTTATACATTCTACCCCCTATACTATATTTCATTATGATCAAAATTAATGTAATTTTTATACAAAAATCAAAAGATATCTATATATACACGCACGCACACACACACACACACACACACACACACACACACACACACACACACACACACACACACACACACACACACACACACACACACATATACACATATACATATATATAATAAACAAAGAAAAGTAACATATATGTGAAAATATCCATTCTGGTTTTTGTTGGGGAGAAAGAAATATTAAGTATTTTTTTAAGTATTTTTATTTAATTTGATTTATTTATTTTGTTTTTTCCGGTGTACATTGTGTAGCTCCCAATTAAGTGAGTGTGATATTGTATATTGATGATTTTCTGTTCTGGTGTCTTATAATCCTGTAAGGATGTATATATATATATATATATATATTATATATATATATATATATGTAACATAATGTGTCCTTGTGCAGAGTAACAAGTCCTCCATCAGTTGACAGTCCCACCTGTCGGCCACGGGGGCGCGCTCCTCGCTCACCGCTCGCCCCCGTGGCCGCGTCGCCCCCCCCCCCTGCGCATGCGCAATACCCGGGCTGAGCGGAGTTTCCTGGCGGAGCTGCGGTCCTGCGCATGCGCGGTGCCCGGGCTGAGCGGAGTTTCCTCCCATAGAAAGGCCTGGCGGAGCTGCGGTCCTGCGCATGCGCGGTGCCCGGGCTGAGCGGAGTTTCCTCCCATAGAAAGGCCTGGCGGAGCTGCGGTCCCGCACAAGCACGCAAACGGAGACACACATGCCGTCAGGGCGCACAAACCTCCCCCTCAAGAGCCTCGTCTGGGACTGTCCAGCACCGACCCCGCCGGCCCTGGAGGCCCCCCATCGCTGCAGTTTTATCCCGATTATGGCTCTGCATCGCTGATCCGCAGCAACATCTGGTCGCTCCGCAGCGCAGGGATCTCTCCGGGGTGAGTTGGCCGCAGCCGCACTACTTTGTGTCCCGACTGAAGCCTTTTAGCATGGGATGTTCAAGAGCAGGCTTGTAATTATTGGCTGTAACGTTCATGGGGTTGTTTTTTCTTATTTTCAGCCGTGGGTTTGTGTTCGCCAGCGACAGGAAAGCGCTTCTTTGTGAGCAGGTTCCCCCCCTTTTGCGGAGATTTAAGCCTCCGCGTTAAATCGACGCAGAGCCTACGCCGTAGGGTTACGGCGTAAGTTACGCGGCGACGCGTCCTTACGCCGTAGGCTCTGCGTCGGTGTGACGCGGAACCATAAATCAGCCCTTTTAGCCGCAGCCGCTAGTGAACATGCACAGCAACGACCCCTGCTTCCATTATCGGACACAGTCTAGCTTTTATGATTTATTTCTTTTTTTTGCGTGTCCTTTGGGAATATAAGCAGTGCAATTCACACATCCGTAAGCGGGCGTCTGCTGCAATTAAGTGTGTTGTTTGCTTTCGTTACAAATGGTTAATTCAAGGGTGATTTATTTCGCCACCCCCTTTTTTATTTAATCACATGTTTCCATTATCGGACACATCGCTTGTGTGTCATATTGGTCTTTTTCCTTTTCTTCTGCTCTGTGTTTACGTGACGTGGTCAAATATCAACATTTATTATGCTATTTTATTATATATTATATTATTAATTATATCTATGTGTCACAGATAACATTTTAAGTCCTTTTTTAAACAAGAAGCCGTGCAACGTTGTTATGAACGTGAAAAGGAGGTGGACTTGACTGTAGTGATTTAGCTTGTTTGACTTTGAAATGTCAAAATATATCCGCTTTAAACATTTGGAAATGCAGTCATTTGCTCTTATGTGTGTTTTTAAGCAATGTGCTTGTAAATTAGGCCCTGAAAGGAGAGTGAATGATCTGTCCGGTAATGGACGCAGCTCCCCTCACTGCTGCACTGGGACCAGGATGGGAATAATCGATCTGGATAGATCTGATTATTGGCCTTTTACACAAGGTTTTCCTCCACTATTGCAAGCTCGGGACCTCTCTGGTTTTAGGTGGACATACTGTTTGATAACTAGCACATGACCGGAATACACTTATCGCTTATCTGCTGATGTTATTCTCTGTTTATTCCACTGGTATCTATTTATTATGATTTGATTTCTTTATTTTTGTCCTCTGAGCGTTGATACAGAGTAGAGATGGGCGGTATGGAGTAAAACATTTATCACGATAATTTCTGGCATTTATCCTGATAACGATAAAAAAATACTAATTCAACTCCACCTTTGTAACTATAAATCTATCTCACTCTCAGATCCGCCATGTTTGTTACACAAAAACCTCATCAACGGGAATTTATATTTCTTTCTTTCTTTCTTTCTTTCTTTCTTTCTTTCTTTCTTTCTTTCTTTCTTTCTTTCTTTCTTTCTTTCTGGCTCATTTCCTTCCTTCCTTCTTTCCTCCTGCTCTCTCCTTCCCTTTTCCCTTCCTCTTTTCTTCCTTCCTTCCTTCCTTCCTTCACGTACGTTGTGCGTGGATTTAACACAGATCCATAAATCAGTTTTACACAAAAACATCATCAACAGGAATTTATCATTTTTACCGTGAGATACAAATTCTTACCGTGGGGGATTGTTTTTACGGTTTATCGTGAACGGTAAAATATCAAACATTCCTACCCGGACCTCTCTGGTTTTAGGTGGACGTACTGTTTGATAACTAGCACATGACCGGAATAGACTTATCACTTATCTGCTGCTGTTATTCTCTGTTTATTCCACTGGTATCTATTTATTATGATGTGATTTCTTTGTTTTTGTCCTCTGAGCATTGATACAGAGGGAGGTCAATCTGCAGACGTTGCACGACTCCAGTGTTGGCTCAAAGATAAATAAATAGGATGAGATTCTCACATTAAATAAGTTTAGAAAGTAGGGCTGGGCGGTATGGACTAAAAAATGTATCACGATAATTTCTGGCATTTATCCTGATAACGATAAAAATGACGATAAAACTGCAAAAAGGAATCTTTCTTTCTTTCTTTCTTTCTTTCTTTCTTTCTTTCTTTCTTTCTTTCTTTCTTTCTTTCTTTCTTTCTTTCTTTCTTTCTTTCTTTCTTTCTTTCGTCATCAACAGGAATTTATCGTTTTTACCGTGAGATACAAATTCTTACCGTGGAGAATTTCTTTGACGTTTTATCGTGAACGGTAATATATCACCCATTCCTAATAGAAATCATAATCAGTAGCTGATTTTAAAAAGAACAACGTGAAAACTTAAGAATTGCACCTACAGAGGGACTTCCTTCTCTTCTTTCTCTTCTTTCTCTGCTGCAGTTTGCACCGTTATCCACTTCAGTGGTTCAAGGTAACCCTTAAATGTTGAATGTGCATACCTTTGCAAGCCTTGGCACGACGGATGTAACAGTGTTTTAGCGTCTGTGAAGTTCCTCACTTTTCATAACAGGTACATGCAGTTTAGGTGAACGCTGTGCAGATATCTAATCATCTTAACCTGGAGGTTATTCTCAGGGAATAAACATGATGATTGCTCTGTTATATCAGTGTGTGTTATCGGGCATGTTGGTGTGTTGTGCGAGCTCTAAGGCCCCGTTTACACGGAGCAAAAACGCTGGCGTTCATGCGTTTTGTTCGTTCGTTTACACGAAAACGAAGCTCAAAGTCTCCAAAAACCATAATTTCTGAAAACTCCGGCTAAAGTGGAGATTTACAAAAACTCCGTCTTCACGTTTGCTTGTAAACGGAGAGAAACGGACATTTAGGCTTCAGAACGTCACGTTATGAGACAGAAACGTCACCAGCGTCATGAGTGACACCTGTGGTTACAATTAGTTTGTAACCGTCAATATGTTCATGTATTTTACCTGTTTTATATTCTAACGTCACACTTAAAAGTAACTCCACTTCTCTGTCACTCCAAACCAAAGACTCTGGTTCATCTTGGAAGTAAAGCCTGAATTATGGTCCCGCGTTAAATCGACGCAGAGCTACGGCGTAGGGTACGCGGCGATGCGCTGTACGGTGTGCGTCGCTGCATACCCTACGCCGTAGCTCTGCGTTGGTGTAACGCGGAACCATAAATCAGCCTTAACTGGAAGTTACACGTGTCATTTGTTGATGTTTCTTTCCAGGATTCTGATTGGCTGGCATGACGTTAACAGCGTATTTATGCGGGTTCGTGTAAACGAAGAGATTTTGAAAACGATCTCGTGTAAACGATGGAATTTTTCAAAACATAGAGGGGGAAATATCCGTTTTTGTAAATACCCGGCTATGTGGAAACGGGGCCTGAGTCTTTATGGTCTGAGGAAACGGTGTTGCTGATGGACCTGGCCGGTCTGATCAACAGTTCTCCTTTGCATTAGAATCTAAACGGGGACAGAGGCGTACACGTATAAGGACCGTCTTTTTGGAGAGATCTTGTTTCAGGTGTTTGTTTCCTTTTGAATTTTAACTAGCTTCGCTAGAACTATAATCCATACACTGATTAATTGAAAAGACTCTCAGACATGAAAGACTCTTGCTTTTTATGAGAGCTTTATGTTTTTCTGTTGGAAAAATCTGTTATCGTGACTGGTTTGAGCCAGTTGAGGTGAGGACTTCATCGTAGAATAGAATGTCTTTATTGTCATTTGTACAGGTACAACCAAATTGGATGCAATCTTGTTTAAAGGAGCATGATGCAAGAATAAGAAATGAGACTCATTAGCGTCACGACGGCTGTCGGGGTTCCTGCAGCAACAGTGAAGCCGGCACGGGAGCGCGTGTGTAATCTCATGTGATGTTCAAATCCAGCTCTAAATAAGATTTACAATTAGTGATGCACCGAAATGAAAATTTGTGGCCGAAACCGAAACCGAAAATAATAATAAACACTTGGCCGAATACCGAACATGGTTCTTCGCAGTTTTTCATTTATTTTGCCAATTTTTTCACCATTGCATAAATCAAATAAATTTGATTTAGGCATTTAAAAGAAAAAAATCTTTTACAAAATTACAAGGTAGAAAACATTTGTTGAACATAAAAAACGGAACATTTTTTAATTTCCCAGCATTTCTTAAATATTCCAGCAGACATTATACCAGCAAAGAACAATAACTTAAAATAAATAAATTAGCAAAATACATTTTGTGGCCATCTTTGAGCTTACGTTAGGCTTAACTGACTGAACATTGTAACATAGGCCTTAAAACAATAAAAATGCATTAAAGCGCTCAGGGTTTTTTATCATTTCAAATGATAAATCAAACTTGTAGCTGAAAGACTTTGCAGATGTTTCCCCTCTAGATATTTGAGCAGAACATTCATGTCAAACAGCCATTCTTGTTTTATTCTTTGCCACTCTAAAATACTTCCAGACTGCTGACATGTTTGCACCACTTCACTCCACGCTCTAACGTTTGATTTCCTCATCTAAACGCACCTGGAATAGATTGATTTATGTTGTTTTGGTTCCACCTCCTGGTGAATGTTGGTAAAATTCTTATGTGGTTACTTTTTGGTTGGCCAACGATTTATGTTTGTGGTGCAACCGTTACGGGAGTGGCCAGTCTATTTCCTTATTTTACAACGCCGTTATTAATTGTTCGGTTTTTTTCCCACTTATTCCACCGAACACGAAAGTGTTTTTTTGCCATTTTCGGCCGAACAATTTCAGTTACCGAACAATCGGTGCATCACTAGAAATGAGCCATGTCAGCATCTGTTTTCAGTCCCAATTCAAGTTGAAGCTCCTCCATGACTCAAACACGTATCCAATGTTTACTCGTGCGCCGCCGAGAACGTGCATGCAGCGTCATGTGACGTCACATCCGCAGGACAGCACGGGAAATTCTGGTCACAATTGCAGCACATTTTGCAGCAACAGCCTGTTCAAGGAAACGGAGAGATACACTAGAGGAAACATTCTTTTGGGTTTGGAACGCTTCATCTGACATTATTACTAGAAAACTTAAAATGTATACGAATTTGTTTCATAAATCCTGCCTCAATCCTGCCTCATGCTCCTTTAAGGTGCATGATTTAAAAAAATAGATATATTAAAACAACAACTATAAAAATAAATAATCTCTAAAAGGACACAAACAGGAAGACGATACAGTATTCACATTTGGCAGGTATTGCTGGTTCGGTCTTCATCTCTGGAGGAATTTGGTGAAGCAAACTGCAACATGGTCAATGACTACGTTTACATCAGTCAAAATTCAGGTTATTGCTAATATTCCGGTTACTGAAACATTCAGAATATTCCGTTTCCATGGTAATTAATCATTCAGGATATCTGGATCAAACCAGCGACGCACGGAGAACGTGATGACACAATTCCCGTCATTTCTGCTTCTTCTTCCTGGATCCAAATTCAAAACAAATGCTGCTTCAACTTTTCTCTCTCCTTCTTGTAAATCTTCTATCCCGGTACTTTCTACCGTCTACAAATGCAGAAATGTTCATATCCTTCATTACATTTATGAAGTGATTAGTCTCCTCCTGGTCTTGGTTTCTCCGTGTTTAGAAGAACTTCCTGGACTCAAAAGACCAGGATTCCTTGTGAACAGAGCATGTGCAGAAAACACATTCCTGTTCCGTTTGATGGGGATATTCTGTTACGTTTACATGACCCAATATTCAGGTTTTAAAAGGAGTAACCCAGGGCTCATATTGGGGTTTTAAAAACCTGAATATGAGCAAATTCTGGTTATTCAAAGGGATTATTGGTGTTTACATGGCAGTGTAACCGGGTTATTGATAATATTCAGGTTTTAAAGGGTTATTGATGCTGGAAACACAGTCATTGCTGCTCATATGCTGGGGTGTCCTACTCGGTTCCCTCTTAATCATTTTACGTGAGTAAAACGCCATGCTTGTATGAAACTTAGTAGTGCCTTTTCCTTAATGAACCTGTGACCAGGGCTGGGGATCAATTCAAATGTCAAGATTCGATTCCGATTCTTAAGATTCAGAATCGATTATCAAGATTTGATTCGATCCGATATTGATTTGGGTTAGTGTTATTAAAACAGTTTTTTCAGCTGTTGCATGAATGATATGACTGTAGTTCTGCAACATATTAATACTAGTATTATATTGAGATTCAACAGCAAGTATTGCAGCTAATGATGCTGTAAGGACCAATCAGCTCCCAGAATGCTGATAGAACTGAAACAGAAACATCGTGGGTCAGAATTACCAAACAGATCCAGGAGGAAACAGAGACGATGAAATCAGTTTTATTTTTTCCCACATTCCGTTTTTATTTGATCCATTTTCGGTCTATTTTAATTTTTGAGCATTTGGTTTTTAGCATTTTTTGCAAATGTAACCCCAAGACAGTTTATAAAGTAATGAAATATAGACAATTTATGCAATTATAACCTAACACTTTAATGTTTTCATACTTTTAAACATATTTAAAGGCAAAAACACGGCACCAGTTATTCTCGTGTCCAACAAAACGTTCCTTTTTTGGGGATAAACAAAAAAATAACCAAAAGTTGTAATGATGAAAAAAAAAAAACATAAATAAATAAAAGAATAAAAAATCCATCTTTAGACATATGAATCGATTTTTAGGAATTAATATGAGAATCGATTTAGAATCGGAAAATCGATTTTTTCCTGTGAGCAAACGAACCAGGTCTAACCGAGGTTGATCTTGAGCCGTTAGGACCGGCCTGCAGGAAGAGCTGCATCTTGGCTGTTTCTCGTCTGTCCTCTGATTAGCATTGAGTTTATTTGGGGGGGGGTTTGGCTCAGGACGGTCTGGTCGATCCTCAAAGCTGTGAAAAGCAGAGCTGTGTTACTGTCTCATGTTAAGCTTGAGCCGGGCTTATGCACTCAGCAGGAAGTGCTGGCTCCTCGTCACACCGACCGTCTCATGGCACATCTGAAGCCGGTCCAAGGCCCCGCTGACCTCCACACAATCCACACAACGCCGCTTTTCTTTTATTTCCCCTCCAACCTCCACACAACGCCGCTTCTCTTTTATTTCCCCTCCAACCTCCACACAACGCCCGCTTTTCTTTTATTTCCCCTCCATACTTCTGACTGTCCTTCTTTTTTTTAAACCAGCCAGAGCAATAACAGAGAGATTTCCTGTTGACTCCAGTGCACAGATTAACCGTGTGCCGACACTCGTGAGCAACAGGACGTCCCAGACGGTGTGAGGTTTTATCCCCGCGAGGGAGAGCTGTGTTGCATCAGTCTGCATAACCGACCCGGCTTCATTTATTACCGGGTTATCTGCTTTTCCCTCAGCCTGGCATTGTGCTTGTAGCTGTAAAATCCAAGCATGCAAATGAATGTTGGGGATGCATGCACGTTACGAGTCCCGCGTTTTCATAGTAGACCATGTAGATGCAAAGCGGCAAATCGTGTCACGCTCCAGTAGTGAAGGAAGAGTGACGGTGGATCCACACCTGCACTTCCTCTTTTCAGACGGAGTAGGTGCATCGTAGTTCAGTACAGACCAGGGCTGGGGATCCATTCACATGTCAAGAATCGATTCTTAAGATTCAGACTCGATTATCAAGATTTGATCCGATTTGATTCCGATATTGGTTTGGGTTACTGTTATTAAAACAGTTTTTTGAGCTGTTGCATGAATGATATGACTGTAGTTCTGCAACATATTAATACTAGTATTATATTGAGATTCAACAGCAAGTATTGCAGCTAATGATGCTGTAAGGACCAATCAGCTCCCAGAATGCTGATAGAACTGAAACAGAAACATCGTGGGTCAGAATTACCAAACAGATCCAGGAGGAAACAGAGACGGAGGAAATCAGTTTTATTTTTACCCACATTCCGTTTTTATTTGTTCCATTTTCGGTCTATTTTGGTTTTTAATTTTTGAGAATTTGGTTTTTATCATTTTTTGCAAATGTAACCCCAAGACATTATATAAAGTAATGAAATATAGACACTTTATGCAATTATAACCTAACACTTTAATGTTTTCATACCTTTAAACATATTTAAAGGCAAAAACATGGAACCAGTTATTCTCGTGTCCAACAAAACATTCCTTTTTTGGGGATAAACAAAAAAATAACCAAAAGTTGTAATGATGAAAAAAAAATACATAAATAAATAAAAGAAAAAGAACCCCCCCCCCAAAATAAAAAATAAAAAAATCGATCTTTAGACATATGAATCGATTTTTAGGAATTAATATGAGAATCGATTTAGAATTGGGAAATAGATTTTTTCAACACTAGTACAGACCAGTATGAGATGGACACAACGGTTTGATTGTCTTTAGCTGGGAAGGTTGTAAAGACGGCGTTTGTGTGACTGTCGGAGAGGATTCATTTCTGGCTGGTTCGTGTTTCCTGCTCGTGATTCTCCAAATCATTATGTAAAGCAAATGATAATGTTGCTTACATGTTATGTGTGCATTGGATTTATCATCATCATTACTAGTAGTTTTATTTGATCACTAATTGTTTTTCAGATTTGACACACACTTACAAATCAACTGAAATATTGCAAGCCTTTTATTATTTAAATATTGCTGATTATGGTTTACAGTTTAAGATTAAGATTCCCAGAATATTCTAATTTTTTGAGATAGGATATTTGAGTTTTCTTAAGCTGTAAGTCATAATCAATCAAATGAATAAATAAGTTCAGTACTGGGAGGAAAATAATCCGGCCTTCATCTACTTCTGTCACTGCTCCATCTCTCTGGTGTGTTCAGCATAGGGCTGGGCGATATATCAAGATTTTAATATATATCGATATATTTTCAAACGCGATATGGTACGAGACAATATCGTTTATATCGATTATTAAAAAAAAATATATATATTTTTTTTTAAATGATTTTGATATAACTTATTTTGTGACAAATTGACTTGAATGTTTTATTTGAGATTGTCACAAATGTTTAGTTATTTGCACAACTGTCAACCTCAGTGGAAAAGTCTGCCTGTTACTGTCTACATTGTATTAATTACAGTGTATTTTAATTTAATTGTTATGCAGGAAAGGGATATTTGTTTTATTTTATTCAAGAAGCATTTTTATTCTATATATGCAGAGATGCTAACAGAGATGCTAACAGAGATGCTAACACAGATGCTAACAGAGATGCTATGCTATAATGCTTTGGGGGAAACCCCAATTATGGCACAGAAAAAATATGGATATATATCCAGTATCAACATTCAGCTAGAAAATATCCAGATATCACTTGGTCCATATCGCCCAGCCCTAGTTCAGCACCTGCAGAGGTGGAGCAGATCCAGAGGTGGAGCAGCTCCATCCATCCCTCCCTCCGTCAGCCCCCCCTCCCCAGCGATCATGCCACCCAGCAGAATACTGCTATTGTGACTGAAACCTCCATCTGGGCAGCGGCTGGACGGCTCCTCGGCAGCCGGACGGCTCTGGCCGCCACGCCCTCCGGCTGCTGCACAATGTGGCGATGAGGAGGGAACGCTGGCCCGACAGACGCCTCAGTGTCTCTGCACCCACGGGCCTCTCTGCACCCACGGGTCTCTCTGCACTAGGGATGGGCGGTACGGACAAAAAAATGTATCATAAAAATGACGATAAAAAAAATACCAATTCAACTCCATCTTTGTAAATATAAATGTATCTCACTCTCAGATCCACCATGTTTGTTAATCAAAAACCTCATCAACGAGAATCTTTCTTTCTTTCTTTCTTTCTTTCTTTCTTTCTTTCTTTCTTTCTTTCTTTCTTTCTTTCTTTCTTTCTTTCTTTCTTTCTTTCTTTCTTTCTTTCTTTCTTTCTTTCTTTCTTTCTTTCTTTCTTTCTTTCTTTCTTTCTTTCTTTCTTTCTTTCTTTCTTTCTTTCTTTCTTTCTTTCTTTCTTTCTTTCTTTCTTTCTTTCAGGAATTTATCGTTTTTATCGCGAGATGATAATTTCTTACCGTGGGGAGTTTTTTGACGGTATATCGTGAACGGAGAGTTCCTGGAGGAACCAATGACAAGAGGAGAGTGATAATCCAGCATTTGTAGAAACTCCTCTTTCACAGCTTTGTGTCCTTATGTTATCAGGACAAATGGCCGAGGACAGTAGAGCTGTGTATGTTTGGAAATGATCCTCAGTATTTTCAGTGAAGACTTAGGCCCAATCCCAATACTCCCCCTACTTTCTACCACTACCCCTGAAAATGAAGGGACAGATTTTAGGGCCCTTGAAATCTTCCCAGGTCTGTCCCAATACTCCCACTACTCCTACTTTCAGAACCACCCCTAAAATCAGGAATCTGAGAACCAAAAGCTGTTTTAATTTCAGCTGTAGCGCTGTTAATATGCCACTTTATTAAGTTTAAGTATTTTTTCAGGCGTAAAAGTAACCGTTAAGATCCCCAACCTGGGCTCAGTTTATCGTGCGTCGTCGCGTAACCTACGCCGTAGGCTCTGCGTTGGTGTAACACGGGACCATAAATCAGCCTTTATTCTGGCGAGGTTGCAACAACGGGCAAGCGAGTAAAATATATATTTCTCGCTAGAAATGTAATCAAACCGCATTTTTATGCAGAAACTAACTCAAAATATTGATTTTATTCACTAAAAAATAAGAAATGTCCGCCATGTTTTTTTTTCATTCAGTCCGCAAATGACGACGAAAAGCATTCTGGGAAATGTTTCTGTCCCTAGATCAGCTAGTGAGGATCGGAAATCCCTGGATCCGTAGGGACAGATTCAGACACTACACTAGTTTTCTCCACTCCTGGAAAGAGGAATTGGAACCACTACCCTCACGGGAACACACAACATTTAGGGGTAGGGATGAAAACGAGGGGTAGTGGGAGTTTTGGGGCAGGTCCTTACTATTGTAATATTGATGCCGATATTACAGAAAACTAAGAACGGGCACTCAACTTAAAGCTGTGACTCTTTCTGGCTGGTTCTTCAGGTGTGAGGGCGAGTACAGCGATCAGCGGGCCGGTCTCTCTCTTTACATCCAACCGTATCAGGGTTTGAGGAATATTTGTTGCATTAAGCGTCTTGCAAATAAATGAAGGGACTAACATGGTAATTGTATTCATCAAGCTGCTGGGAGTCTTAGAGTCAATAACAAAGTATATGCTTGTTATAAGTTCTTAATGCGTGTGTATTTGGTACATCTGCTGTACAGTCTGTTTACTAGGTACTTCTTTGTGACGTTATTGTTTTTCATCAGGTACAGAAGCTGTTTTTCTGCAGCTTATTGGGACCAGAATCCAGTATTCTGCTCCTGCAGGGAGTTTAACACGCCTGAAGCTTCTTCTAGATGCTTTTGGTGTTTGTTTTGTTAATACATGCTAAAATAAATCAGAAATGGCCATTGGAATGATCTGCTCTGAGGAAGTATCTTAAAGGAAATATGTTAAAATCACTGTTGATAGAAGAAGCTGCTGGAGATCCCAATCATGATGGTTTCCCTGAAGTGGCTTTTTATTTTAAGCACATTATTTTTGTGATTGTTGGGCAATGATTGTTGGAAATTAAAATTCAATTAAATGTAGAGCCATATTTGTTGGCATTCAATTTTTGAGGTGTTTTTTTTTTTGGGGTACTTGGCTTAAAATGATGGTGAAATCTTAGTTCTCAGCTGAACGTAATATACGTAAATAACATGTGTTTTGGGAAAAAATCAATTAAGGCTTGAGAGTGGTCGGCTGCACAAAATGAATCACACACACACACACACACACTCGCTTTTGCTATAATGATATATGAATACCTTTATTACCACAAGAAAAGCAAGCATTACACACACACAATTGCTCTTTTGCTAGAATAAATGTGTCAAGTTATCCCCCACAAATGGTAGAGCAAGATCACTGACAATTACACAGGGCTAGGCTTTATAATACTCTTACCTCGACACAGGAGACTGGAGAGCCGACAGTCCTGGACAGAGTGGCCAAAAAAACCCGGCTGGGCGTCGTGCACCAAACCCACAGCTGACTCTGCCCGAACTTCCGGCTGTCCCGTCTTTATAACTTTACTAAGTCTTGGCTTCCCGCCACGTAGCTCGCGAACTCAGTCCCGTGTGAACAAGCCACACAGGGGGCGCCTCTCTCACAGTTACATTTGTTAATAAACAGCAGGTGCAGAGCTGATATGAAACTGTGTTTTGGGAATTCAGGGCATTTTCCAGGACACAAAATATATATTTCTCCCTTCAACATGTCAGCTCGATGACGCTGGTCTGTGTTCTGGAAGATTTGAATGAAAAGGACAAAAAGGAGAAGCATTTACTGTCAAACTGTTAAAAAAGCTTCCTGTTTGAGCAGAACCGTGTACAGGAGCTCAGGAGGAGGAGTTTTGATGTGACTGTAAAGCTTTATTCACCAGTTTGATTAAGCAGATGAAGCTTTTATTCCACACATGCATCAGGGCGTCTTCAGCATATTCTGAATAGAGAACATGATTAAAGCTCATATCATTTCTTATATCTGTATCATGCAGAGCTGGGTACTAACGAGTTCCATTTACTCTGTCACATTTACGTGAGTAAGTTTTGTGAAATGTTGTACTTTTAGGAGTAGTTTTGAATCACTATACTTTTTACTTTTACTTGAGTAGATTTGTGAAGAAGAAACTGTTCCTCTTCCTCCGCTACATTAGGCTACGTTGAGCTGTTACTTTTCTTTTATCCCTTTTATCCACGTACGCGTCAATCTCATGACATCACTGGGTGATTCTTTGGGAAAAATGTTAGTTTTTGCATGTTTTTTCACATTTACACAAACTCAAACACACACAGAGTTTCTATGAGTTCATGTTTGTTCTAGTTCTGCTGGTTAAAAAAGAAAAGTGCTACTTGTGCTTAATTTATTTTTTATTCTGTTATTTTGTTATTTATTAAAGTACTTGAATTTACTTTAAGATTATTTAAATTTAAGCTATTTTTAATTTTTTATTAATTTTAATTAATTGTATTATTTTATTGATTTAATTTGCCTGAAGATGATTATTTTGTACTTCTGTCTGTTTGAATGGTTGTGTTAAAAAAATACTCAGTACTTGAGTAGTTTTTTCACCAAGTACTTTTTTACTTTTACTCAAGTAATTATTTGGATGATACTTTTTACTTCTACTTGAGTCATATTACTCTGAAGTAACAGTACTTTTACTTGAGTAAAAACTCTCTGGTATCATGTCAGACAACTAGTCTTTGTTGAAAGAGAAGACTTTAAAACTGCCAGCTGCCTCTTCAGTAGGTAACGACACACACACGTCTTATTTCTGTGCAATATGAGTTTTATGGTATTCAGCCAAGTGTTTTTATTATTCTCGGTTTCGGCCACAGATTTTCATTCCGGTGCATCACTAGTCCCTATAGTTAGAATCACCTTCATCCCCAAGTCTGAACAATGTTTCTCATCCCTCTCTCTTGCTCTGGTTTCTATTATTGAACATGCTCTACATCGGCAGGCAGAGGTGCAGGTTGACGATGGTTCTTTTATGAAAGTGCCAGGTTGAGTTTGTGAATCTGGAGAAGGTTTTTAGTCAGGAGGTGATTTATGTTTTATATTTTATCCTCACAGGTTTACGAGGATTCCACAAATGGGCCTATAATGAGGAATGTTTTGGATCGCACGGCGTTTCCTTCTCCACGCTTTTCTCTTCCCATAATTCTTATACAAGTTTATCTCTGGTTTTATTTGATTCTGGAACGTGGAAGGATTGTTTCAATGTTTTCTGGCAAAGTGGAATCTGTTTTCCTCTTGGTGAATGTTGCTGTTGGTTTGCAGCTTGTTGTGAGGCGTTTAGGTTCATCAGGACATTATTGATTGTAGAGTTTGAACGTGATAGTCCTGCCTTTTCCAGAGTTTATTGATTCTACTGAGGTTGGAGGGATTGTTCTTCTTTAATCTTCCTCTTATTTTTCTTCTGTTGTCTTCAAACCTGTTGATGTTGTCCAACTCAGCAGTACCTTCTTTATTTTTAAGAAAATGCCAAAATAATCACTTTAATCATGTACATATTGACTTGATCGTGCCTACGGTCTCGCTATCCTTCATTTGCATTGAGATTAGGGCTGGGCGATTTTGGACAAAAATAAAATCCCCATTTTTTTTCTCTGAAAACCCGATTTTTGATTTTGATTTTTTTTGGTAAAACTACAAAAGACAATGGAATAAATTGTTTCAAATATTTTATCTTTATTTTTCATAGAAAAATAGCAAACAAATGTCCCTATTGGGAATGAAGTGCAATTGAAAGATCCTGTAAATCCTCCTTGAGTTTAGTAAAGTGACAACATTTACAATTTTCTTGACCAAACAAAGATGACTAGACGAGCTCCGTCTGTAATGCAGCTGCAAAAAAGGAAAATCCATTTTCCCATTTTCCTTTTTTAACATCTTCTTGATTAATAAATCCGATTTAGATTTAAAATCGATTAATCGCACAGCCCTAGTTGAGATCTTTTTAAACTTCATGCTAGGAGCTTCAGTAACGAGCCGTCTGATATCAACCAAACTCTTACTTGCTTTATTTGTCTTGAGGTAACAAGGGAATTTGTTGCATCTGGGAAATGTAATGCTTTTCTTTAGTGAATTTGTGCAAAAAGACCCTGAAAATGGCTATAATTCCTTAATGGTAAATGCCACATGTTTGTGCAGCCTTGTAAAGCAAAGCCAAATGTCTAAACGTTCATCACATCTTTTTTTTTTTATCAATTCTGATGGTGGAAAGGCAAAAACATAAAACTTCTGTCACAGTCCACCTATTTCCTGATGTAACTGTACGGGAGATTTGCTCGTATTGAGGAGACGCTACTAATGATCCTAACTAGTCTTAACAAGCATCTAACTAACTCATTCTTCCCTTTTCTTATCTCAGATTATATTTTGTTGCTTTTCCTACAGCCAGGAGTTTCTCTAGATCAGGGATCAGCAACCCTTTAGCGCCGCCCTAGTGGCTACTGGAGCTTTTTCAAAAATGATTGACCTTTTTTTTCCTTTTTTTCTTCTTTTTTTCCTCTTTATTTTCTCTTTTTTCTTCCTTTTTCCTTTCTTTTTTTAATCTCGACATTTCGATTTTTTTTCTTGACATTTCACCTTTCGCCATTTGTCTTCATTCTAATTCTGATACAAGACTTTACATTTTTTGCGGCTCCAGACATATTTGTTTTTTGTGTTTTTGGTCCAATATGATCTAAAACATTTTGGGTTGCCGACCGCTGATCTAGATTGTATGCAGGAAAGTAATTAGTTGTGCTCTTGTATCTGAGTGGTCATCTCTCACACTTTCAAACACTCGTCTCGGTATAAAAGCGCCCTGGAGGTTCCATCTCTAACGTACCGTCACTCCTCATGTTGTGGTTCCACAGTGACGTCACAAAGCTGCAGGATTCCCTCCCCTAACGTGGGCTTTCACTAAGCATGGTGGCAGAATGTTGTGGGTCTGTGTGGCAGCGGGTCAGGTGATCACGGCGGGTCAGGTGATCCGGCTGTCATCACTTAGCCCACTAACGTCTCTATTTAAACAGTGACACCCGGGACCAAAGGGCCTGGATTCTAGTACCTGAATAAACTGGATCGTTGAGCGTTGCTGGAGATAACCCTTAGTAGCTGGCTCCTGCTACACTTTGGATTTTTACAGTTGCATTTTAGCTTTTTGAGTGTTTTTTTTATTTATTAATTGTTTTGCTTAAATAGAGGGAACGTGCATGACGTCACAGATGCGACTTCACACCGGGTTAAACCAATGAGTGTCAGAAAGACTGAGTGTCAGAAAGACTGAGTGTCAGAAAGACTGAGTGTCAGAAAGACTGAGTGTCAGAAAGACTGAGTGTCAGAAAGACTGAGTGTCAGCGTAAACTTTCAGTTTGAGCAACTGGAAAACATCTAAAATGGGAAAGAGCTGTTGTGCGATCGACTGTACTCATAGATTTAGAAGAAATCGGAGTTATCGTTTTACAGACTGCAGAAAAATAATCTTAAGAGAGACAAATGGATCACTTAATTACACAGAAACAACTGGATTCCAGGACAGAAACGTGGATTTGTGGTTCCCATTTTGTATCAGGTAATGTTGGATTTTTGGGTAGCTAACGTTAAACGGTCAAATCATAAAGTTCGGTGTCCTCATCGCTTTAATTTCTACAACAAATCCTGCCTTGAAGTCCGACCAAGCGTCAAGACTTTTGTATCTTCAAGCTTTGCTTCGTGTATTTCCCCGGCGTAGAAATTAAGTACATATAAATATCAGGAAACTGATTGGTTGGTGTCGTTGAGCCACTGAGTTCTAGAGGAACCTTAGTCGACTCCAGTGGAGAAGACGTTGCCGTCTCGCCAGTAAGGAAATAAAAGCCAAAATGTGTAGTTGAGTTGAAGTAAAGCGGCTCTGGTTCCTCTGGAGAATACGGAAACATGGGGGGAGACTTTTATATTCACTGAAAGTATTTTTTTATTTTTTTAATTTATTTATTTGATGAGGATGGACACTGCACATCATTACGTGTTTAAAAATAAAGGCAGATGCACCAAATGTAGCCTATTGGCTAATTCCCATTGGCAGTTCCCCCGGCTAGAATATGACATGGTGTCAAAATAATTCAACCAAAAGCGAGAAAGTAGTGGGCAAGAGTAAAACATATGAGATAAATGGGGATGAAGCAGGACATTTGTGGCATTTGTCAGTGATACTGGGATAGATCTGTGACAGTCGAGCTTTAGAAAAGTGGACTCTAAACAGAACTTTAAACTGTATAAGTGTAAGACGAGCGCGGGATGAACTCGTGGACATTTTTTAAGCGCAGTGTCCCACCAATCACAGAGGGTTTCTCCATAATTATACAGGATTAGGGATGGGCGATATTTTACCGTTCACGATAAACCGTCAAAAAAATTCCCCACGGTAAGAATTTGTCATAAAAACGATAAATTCCCGTTGATGATGTTTTTGTGTAACAAACATGGCGGAAGGATCTCGTTGTTAAACGAGGCTCCAGCTCCGTTATCTGGAACTGGTTTGGATTTAAAAAGAGACGAGGAACAAACATCATCTATTATGTGCAGAGTCTGCAAAAAAACAGTGAGTGCAAACGATTGGCTTTTATTTATTGGTCCTGTTTCTTTATTTATCAGGTTGTATTTTTTTCTACTTTGTGATTTTATAAGCTAAGAAAACTTGAAGGACATGGTACTTGTTCTGTTTGCACTGTTATCCCACTGTTTAAGCCAAACAGTTAGAATAAATGTTGAATCTGTTCTTACATTTCAAACCTGTTTCATCTGAGTCATTCCAGTTTTGCAGTACAGGTGTAACTCATTTAATTGGTTTTTATTAATTAAATTTAATTGTTGTAGTTTAGTATTTAGTATCTTTTAGAGCAGTGTTTTGGCTCCAAAGACTGAATGTGGAGATAGATTTATAGTTACAAAGGTGGAGTTCAATTGGTATTTTTTTTATCGTCATTTTTATCGTTATCGGGATAAATGCCAGAAATTATCATGATAAATTTTTTAGTCCATACTGCCCATGCCTATACAGGATTATACAATATTATTGGAAATATTGAACTAATATGCTTTTTGTACATTTGTACACAAGTTCCTACCCCGGCAGGAAGTGTAACGAAGGGTTTTCCCAACATGAACATAATTTTGGGTCTTCCTGCTGTTACTGAGGAATCTGTGTGTCCTCCTGCACATCACACATAATAATCACACATAATAATCACACATAATAATCACACATAATAATCACACATAATAATCACACATAATAATCACACATAATAATCACACATAATAATCACACATAATATTAAACACATAATAATCACACATAACTGACCCGGTGAGGGAACTATTATATTGTGATGGTCTGTCTCGTTCAATGAAGAAATAATAATAATAAAGAAAAGACAATGGGAGTAAACACTGGCGATGATGATGACGGTGTGTTCTGTCTCAGCGGGAGAAGCTTCTTCTTTTAAAACCTGCTTCACAATCTCCTTCAGAATAGTTATGTTTCTGTGGTTCAGTCATCGGTTACACTTTAGAGGCAGAACATGCTTCTGCTTTCATTCATTCATTCATTCATTCCTTCATTCATTCATTCATTCATTCATTCATTTATTCATTCATTCATTCATTCATTCATTCATTCATTCATTCGTTCATTCAGAGCGATGGAAACCCCAGTAATTCCTCCTGAATGAAATGAACTCTGGTTCTTTGTACTTCCATCAGGGAAGATTGGACTTGATCGTCTCCGTCTAACGTCTAACGTCTAACGTTCCTCCGGCTGGTTCAGAAAAGCTGTTTTTTCTTCCCTGATTTTCTCAAATGACAGATTAAGAGAATGAACAGATTAAGAGAATGAACACGTACCAAGGTGCTTATTGTTGGCAGTGGCTTTTATCTGATGTGCATCAGCTGATTTATTTTATTTTTTATAATAGATATATCAGTGAATCTGGTACTGAACTCATAACTGCCCTGTAATGTTTCATACACAGTAATGCCACTTTTACAGTATCACCACACTCATTCCTCCAGTCAGTGTTTGAGATGCAGAGGATTATTGATTGATTGATTGATTTAATTTTTTATTTCGAACACATAAGGAAAAAAAAAATATAACATTTTAAAACAAATTCAGAACATACAGAAAAAAACAACAAAAACGTAATACAAACAGGAAAAAAAAAACAGTGTCTGAAAAGGAGCAGGTAGAAGTAAAACTTATTTAACCCTTCTCCTTTGTTACCGCTATTATAAATTAAACATAAATATTAATAATAAATAGCTTCTAATTTACCTATTAGGCTACCGAACTTCCCATTGGTTGAGCCTTTGCACCTAACCAGCTAACAAACACAATCTTTCCTTAACATAACTCCTCAATCAAATAACTTCTCAGAATTTCCTTTTTGTACCGTTTTTTAAATTGATTTATATTTGTACATTAAAGGATTAAAGTAAAAATTCTTTATATATTTTTTAATATCGTGCCACGAAATTTCGCGATACAAAAATGTCACGATACGTGTCGTGGAGGTGACAAACTGTATCGCGATATTGGATTATTAATATTAATCTATTGTGTTGACTAGAAACGACCGCGGCTCGACCCGCGGACCAAAATCTTCCTCCGCTCAGAAGAAACTAGTCCCGTTTTGGTCCCGATCACGGGACTCTTGGGGGTTTTGAGTTCTGAACGTTTACTTATGTAAGTCTGGTGTAGAGTTAAGCCTTACCTTATTAAATTAAACCTTTTTGGGGTGGTGAGTAGGATAAACACGGGGAAACTTCTGCTGAGTTCCAGTGTACTTTAATGTCCCTCAACAGTGTAGGATTTTAGAACATCAACACAGCACCTAGTGCCGTGTTGATGTTCTTTTTTATGATGTAAAATTGTATGTATATATTTACTTTTATTTATTTATTTAATTTTAGTTTTTAAATTAGAAAGAAAAAAGTCAAATCCTACATGAGAGAAACTATTCAGTTTGTGGCTAAATATTTGTACTTGTATGAAACTGAAGATCATAATGCAAACCTGACATTTACTTTTAGTTCAGTTTGTGGAAAATGGTTGGCCTGGCTTTCTCTTTAAAACTTAAACAGTTATAAAGCATTACAAACTGTAACAATAGGGCAAACGCACAGTATTGTTTTGTATTTTGTGTCTTTCAAATAAAAGACAATTTTTTCCAGTCATATGTTCCTCAAAAAAATACTGCTATAATATCGTATCGTATCGTTATCGTGACCTCAGTATTGTGTATCGTACCGTATCGTGAGATTAGTGTATCGTTACACCCCTAGCCATTTAAAACTGATGGTCTTGTAACCAGATGTTAAACTATCCTCATGAAAGAGGAGAAACTAGATGCTGTATCACTTAGAAATGTATTAACTGAATGTAGCATAAATACAGTAGCAGCTGTCTTCATTAAATGAAGCAAAGTCTGGTGTTGGATTATCTGATCATCTTTTACTTTAGTTTTTTTTTAACTTCAGAAGACGAGGAGTATCTGAGAGTATCCACGTTCTGAACAGCTGGTTAACGTTGTATAAATGATGCATTGCAACTGTATGGTAATGTTTGCTATTGTAATTTCCAGCATAAGCATTGTTTTGCTGGAGCTTGAATCAAATGATAAAACTTAGGAATGAACGCAGAGACTCTAAACTTTCACTCAATTGGATTAGTGGAAATTATTTCTTTCTTTATTTTTTTTTATTGATGAATTTTCCCAGTACAGATTTTATTCGGGATGAAAGGAAGACATTTTCCTAACTTTATCTCTGCCCTTTGTCTTGACAAATCTGACTTTTACGCTCACATTTTCAAACTGAAGCCCACAGATCTTCTGCTATTTCTGCTGATCTGTTAGTCGCCATTAGAGAAAAATAAAGCTATTGATCTCAAATTTCTCTGGACTAATTCATGTTGTTTTGAGTTTTAACAGCGTAATTAGATATTAGGTGGTAGATTATTTCCATGTTTGCTTTCTGTACTTGGCTCAGCCAGGAAACAGGACTGTGTTGTTATTGGCAAAGGAGGTGCTTAGTAGCCTAGAAATCTAGACGCGCCGCTAGCAAATATACATTTGCCTAGCAGGTACACCTAGCTATCATCTGTTGAGCTCATTAATGATGAGCAAAAGTCAAGGGGATCAAATCCATCTCTCCTTGTAGAGAGAGTCTGGGTGGGCTCAGGGCGGCCACGTCATCTGGATGTTAACGGTGAAGCTGGCCCAATAAACTTTGCACCATCTCTACAACGATCAGACTCTTATTCTGAAAGGTTTTCAGAATACCATGATGGCTCTGTTGTTGTGATTCAGCTGGTCCGCCTTTACTTGCACCTTTACCTGCAAACGGAATATTCCCATCAAACGGAACAGGAATGTGTTTTCTGCACATGCTCTGTTCACAAGGAATCCTGGTCTTTTGAGTCCAGGAAGTTCTTCTAAACACGGAGAAACAAGACCAGGAGGAGACTAATCACTTCATAAATGTAATGAAGGATATGAACATTTCTGCATTTGTAGACGGTAGAAAGTACCGGGATAGAAGATTTACAAGAAGGTGAGAGAAAAGTTGAAGCAGCATTTGTTTTGAATTTGGATCCAGGAAGAAGAAGAAGAATAAGAATGACGGGAATTGTTTCAGTAACCGGAATATTAGCAATAACCCGAATTTTGACTGATGTAAACGTAGTCAGTGAGATTCTCTGGGTGTACAGTGCGTGTGTGACTAGATTATTCTCCGTACATTGTTTATTTATTGTTGTGCTGAGACGGATTCCAATGGTGTGTTTATAAATGATCGGTACCAAACATGAGTCCAGTTCAGCCGTCCTGTTTAAGTCTTGATGACTGTCTGTGGCGGGATCTAAACCCGCGGCTCTTTAGCGCCGCCCTAGTGGCTCCTGGAGCTTTTTCAAAAATGTTTGACCTTTTTTTTCTTTTTTTTTCCTTTTTTTTCCTCTTTTTTTCTTCCTTTTTCCTTTCCTTTTTAATCTCGAAATTTCAACCCTTTTCTCGAAATTTTCACTTTTTTCTCGAAATTTCAACCCTTTTCTCGAAATCTTCACTTTTTTCTCGAAATTTTCACTTTTTTCTCAACATTTTCACTTTTTTCTTGAGATTGTACTTCAACATTAATCTCGACATTTCGACTTTTTTCTCGACATTTCAACTTTTTTCTCAACATTTCATTTTTTCCCTTTTTTTCCCTTTTTTCTTCTTTATTTTTTCTCTTTTCTTCTTTTTTTCTTTTTTTGTCCTTTTTTTTCTTTTCTTCCCCTTTTTTTTCTTCCTTTTTCCTTTCCTTTTTAATCTCGAGATTTCGACTTTTTTTTCTCGAGATTCTACTTCAACATTAATCTCGACATTTCAAATTTTTTTCTCAACATTTCGACTTTTTTCTCAACATTTCACCTTTCACCATTTGCCTTCATTCTAATTCTGATACAAGACTTTTCATTTTTTGCGCCTCCAGACATATTTGTTTTTTGTGTTTTTGGTCCAATATGGCTCTAAAACATTTTGGGTTTAGACCCCTTGACTGTGGGGTTTGAGTGAACAGGTCCATCACATGCGGCGTGTCTCGGGCCGAAGCGAAGCCTGAGCTCCCTGCAGGATCTGCAGCTGCTGGCTCTCCAAACATTAGCTCTGCATTAGCATCAAGTCTCCTCTGAGCTGTGTCTCGTCCGCCTCACTGCCTCCCCAACATCCTTATCCCCACATCATCATCCTCTCATACAGGTAACATCATTCTTCACATACGATGCCCACATGTACCGTTTTCCTCCCATACATCACCCTGTAAATGCACATGCACTTCAACCCTGGAGCAGGTTTTCTGTTAAACTGCTGCACATGTTTTTATCGCCTGATACTGGACCAGGTTGTATTTACCTGCTTTCTTCTGTACTGAATGCTCTGTTTTCTGCTCTGTGTGGAGAGGTGGAGGACTCTGGCTGCAGTCGGTAGTTTAATGTGTTTTCACGACTGCACGAGCACGGTTGTGTAATTGTATACGTGGTGTTTTTGGTCAGGTGTGCGTCCGCCCACAGACCTTCACATACGTGCACGGTGCTGAGATATACGCTGCAACATCCAGCTTCTTTGTGCTGATTTACAACTGCCAGGTCTCTTCAGAGCCAATTGAGCTACATTTCTTAATCTAGTCTATGAAAAGAAACCAGTGACCTAGTTAGTTTGGTCTCTGGAGTTATTCTATTGTGGCTGAATGAGTAATGATAGCTAAAAGGCAATTTTGCATCTTATTTTCACGGAAATCATTTATCTCTCACCTTTTTTTTGCATTTTGAATGATTAAAGCACCTTTTGTGTGAAATGCGTCCACAGTTCTGCATCAATAATCTCTTCACGTCTGCACGAACATGCTTGTGGCGCTCTTATTGTGTGCACACAAACGCTGCTTTTATGTTAACGCACACATGTCGGGAAGTCTTTCTAAGTCTAAGTCCTTCTGCCTGCACCCAACAGTGAGCGCTAATGCAAGTTTGTGGTTGTGAATGAATAATTCAGCGTGCTGGCACACATGGGTGGGGTCTGTATTATTCATGATGACGGCTGTTAATACTGAGGACCGGCAGACCTGCCAAGTTCCCGGGCCGTCCTGGTGCTTCTGTCCCGGGTCTTTTACCGCTAGGGTTAGGGATCCATTCAAATGTCAAGAATCGATTAGATTCCGATTCTTAAGATTCAGAATCGATTATCAAGATTTGATTTGATTCCAATATTGATTTGGGTTAGTGTTATTAAAACAGTTTTTTGAGCTGTTGCATGAATTATATGACTGTAGTTCTGCAACATATTAATACTAGTATTATGTTGAGATTCAACAGCAAGTATTGCAGCTAATGATGCTGTAAGGACCAATCAGCTCCCAGAATGCTGATAGAACTGAAACAGAAACATCGTGGGTCAGAATTACCAAACAGATCCAGGGAGGAAACAGAGACGGAGGAAATCGTTTTATTTTTCCCCACATTCCGTTTTTATTTGTTCCATTTTCGGTCTATTTTGGTTTTTAATTTTTGAGCATTTGGTTTTTAGCATTTTTTGCAAATGTAACCCCAAGACAGTATATAAAGTAATGAAATATAGACAATGTATGCAATTATAACCTAACACTTTAATGTTTTCATACCTTTAAACATATTTAAAGGCAAAAACATGGCACTAGTTATTCTCGTGTCCAACAAAACATTCCTATTTTGGGGATAAACAAAAAAAATAACCAAAAGTTGTAATGTAATGATGAAAAAAAAAAAAAAATTGGATAAATATGTTTTATAAAGGTGTAAATTCATGAATGGTTCGCCATATTTCCTAATTTGTTTTAAAAGAACTTGCTATTTATTGAAACACCGTAAAAGACTTAAAATCTGAAAATGAATTAATTTGATTTCTCTCATTCAGACCCCAGATTATTATATAATTACGTTTTATATAGTATTATTATTAACATTTAATTAATGTTTACAGTTAATTTACAACTTTACTTTGTATATTATTTCATGGAAAAAAGTAATGTAATGATGAAAAAAAAAAATACATTAATAAATAAAAGGAAAAAAAAATCGATCTTTAGACATATGAATCGATTTTTAGGAATTAATATGAGAATCGATTTAGAATTGTGAAATCAATGTTTTCAACGCAGGCCTAGCTGCCACCCATCTCTCCCGACTCCTCCTCGCCGTGTCCTTGCTCGCCTGCTCTTTGTCCTTGCTCGCCTGCTCTTTGTCCTCTCCATCTGTGTCTCCCTTTGTTCGTTCCCATGTCTCCTCTGGGTATCAGATGCTTTTATCCCATTCTCTTTTTCCATGTCCTTATTCTGGTATCTCAAATGAAACACTTTCCTAAACTGCCAAACACTTCAGGAAACCTTATGTAACAGTTGTCAGACATAAATTGGGGAGATGGCTGTGATTTGTTTGGTTACAGTGTAGAAGGAAATGAGCCGTTTTCCAGGACGACAGATTTAGACCACAGCTTTTCTCTTTTTCAATGTTATGATTACTTACTGTGTAGGTAATCTTTATAATCTTTCATCTGAGCCATAATAGCAGTCCAATGTCATTTGCAATTTAAGTTTTCCCCGTCGCCTGTCCCTCTCCGGATCTCCTTTTATACTGCCCCCTTTTCACCCAATCCCTTCTTCTTTTTTGCCACTTAGTCAGATTTTTCTCCACGCTGTCAGTGCTGCTGCACTGAATGCGTCTTTTATTAAAGAGATTTGGAAGTTGTGCTGCTGCTGATGGTGCTGCCATATTGTACCAGCACCCCGCTGTGGCTCCGTCTAATGAGAGTCTTTGTGTCGCCGTGCCGGCGCTTTGCCTCCTCATCGTCTCGGCTGGTGTGAATGGAGGAGTTGTCGTGCTTTGCCATGAAAAGAGAAGGAGATTCAGTGAAAGCAGCAGCAGGCAGAGCTCTGCTACATCTAGGGATGGGAATCGAGAACCGGGTCTTGTTGAGAACCGGTTCTTGTTGAGAACCGGTTCTTGTTGAGAACCAGTTCCCAGTGTTTCAATTCCTTGGAATCGTTTGCCTTTTTCGCAAACGATTCCCTTATCGATTCCAGTGGGCGCGAATGACGTCACCAAGCACGTTGTGCAACGTGCACATTCGTGCCCAGCAGGAAAACACGGGGACAAAGCGACAGAAACGCTCGAAAGTTTGGTTACATTTTACCAAAAAGGATGACAACAGGGCGACAATTCTTGCAATGTGGACATTTCAACAAAGGGGGGAAACTGTTAGGACTCAGCCGGCTGATGCGCTGGGAGCGCGGAGTCAGCCGGCGTGTTACAGGCTGATTTATGGTTCCGCGTTACACCAACGCAGAGCCTACGGCGTAGGGTACGCGGCGACACGCACCGTACGGCGTACCCTACGCCGTAGGCTCTGCGTCGATTTAACGCAGAACCATAAATTAGGAGCGCGCTCCTGACACAGCTGCAGCATCAGCTCATCTATGGAGAAGTTAAAGAGCATCTACCGCTAGCTTCTACCGCTAGCTTCTACCGCCAGCTTCTACCGCTAGCTTCTACCGCTAGCTTCTACTGCTAGCTTCTCCTTTCATCAAGGCAGGGAAGAGAATCAGGCCAGAATAGATGAATGACACCAGCAGGGACTAAGTTTGTGGTGTTGAACATGTTACTGGACATTCTTGTGTAATTGCCACAAAATAATTTGTTGTATTTAGTTAAATTCTACACAATAATATTTATTTTATTATTATTATTTTATAATAAATACATATTTTATATTACTAATAATTTTGTTGGGACCCCCTGGCACCATGGAGGAGTCCAAGGCTGAGGCGTCTTAAGACCTCACTTAAATTTTATTGTTCAAAGATATAAAACAAAGTTGATACTAAAATTGTTTGTTCTCCTTTTTTCCAAATGAGAATCGATAATAATAAGCTTTATTTGTATAGCACCTTTCCAAACACAGTTACAAGGTGCTTTTACAAAGCAGAATTTAATGGCAGAATCCAATAAAATGACAAAACTATAAAAACATAAGAACATAGAAATACAATAAAACATTAGAAAATAATAACATTGGATATTATAAAGTACATTATTAGATGTTAAGTAAAAGCACATTAAAAAAAGTGTGTTTTTAAAAGAGATTTAAAAATGGACAGAGATGTGGCTCGCCTGATCTCCTCCGGCAGGTCATTCCAGAGCGACGGGGCTCTGATAGCAAAGGCCCGGTCGCCCTTAGTTTAGATAAGAGAATCGATAAAGAATCGAATCGTTAAGCAGAATCGAAAATGGAATCGGAAAAATCTTATCAATTCCCATCCCTAGCTACATTCCTCTATCGTTCTCTCACCTCTTGGGTTGTTAAAGCCAGTTTTTGATGCCTGTTAAAAGTTTAGCATGGATTAGGATATGATGATGGAGTAATGCATGCAAACGTCAGCATATATTCATTTAGTTGGTGGTAATGTGGTTGCATGTTGTCAGGGAGAGCACGTCACCTCTAAAGGCCTATTCATGCTCGACGTAAAAGACCAACCCTTTCATCCATCTCTTACCTGGTCTACATGTGTAATTTGGCCAGTTTTTAAGGCCCTTATGGACCTGTTGCTTGTAGTATAGCTAATATGCCACCAGCAAAAGGAACAAACCAGAGAAAAGGAATTATCTGTCCATATGCTGCGATGCATTTAATGGTGGAACAGACATCCGTATCACGATATCCTCAACTGGCAGCATGTTCGCCAAGACTGTTGGTCTTTTTCTTTGTCAAAACGTGGACATGAACATGAACTCAAATTGACTTATAGTTGTATTGTGTTCATTATGTCTTCAGTGTTGATAAGCCTTGTGGTTATCTTTTGTTCAGACAAAGGATCCGAAGTCTTACCTTCAAACTTTTCTGACCGTTTCGGCAGAACTTCCACCTTCTTCAGAGAATGTGACACGTCTTATCAGCTGTTGTTACTATTGATTTAACGACCTAGGGAACGAAAAGACGCATGGAAGTACGAGGGTGGCAATGGATGACAACACTTGAAACGGACGTGTCTATTTATGTACGAAAGGGAGTGTAAAAGGACCTTAAGAGTTCCCAGCCCCGTCGGCCTGAATCTGAAACTTCCCATCCCCAGTTTTAGGGCTTTTTTAGTGCTTAACTTGGAACTCGCCCTTTGTTTTTCAACCTCTGGCTGTGAAGGAAGCCCCTGTTGGGACCTGGGAAAACTGGTGCTACGCTGGGAAAACTGGTGCTACACTGGGAAAACTGGTGCTACGCTGGGGAAACTGGTGCTACGCTGGGAAAACTCGTGCTACGCTGGGAAAACTGGCGCTACGCTGGGAAAACTGGTGTTACGCTGGGAAAACTGGTGCTACGCTGGGAAAACTGGTGCTACGCTGGGAAAACTGGTGCTACGCTGGGAAAACTGGCGCTACGCTGGGAAAACTGGCGCTACGCTGGGAAAACTGGCGCTACGCTGGGAAAACTGGCGCTACGCTGGGAAAACTGGCGCTACGCTGGGAAAACTGGTGCTACGCTGGGAAAACTGGTGCTACGCTGGGAAAACTGGCGCTACGCTGGGAAAACTGGCGCTACGCTGGGAAAACTGGCGCTACGCTGGGAAAACTGGCGCTACGCTGGGAAAACTGGCGCTACGCTGGGAAAACTGGCGCTACGCTGGGAAAACTGGCGCTACGCTGGGAAAACTGGCGCTACGCTGGGAAAACTGGCGCTACGCTGGGAAAACTGGCGTTACGCTGGGAAAACTGGTGCTACGCTGGGAAAACTGGTGTTACGCTGGGAAAACTGGTGTTACGCTGGGAAAACTGGTGTTACGCTGGGAAAACTGGTGTTACGCTGGGAAAACTGGTGCTACGCTGGGAAAACTGGTGCTACGCTGGGAAAACTGGTGCTACGCTGGGAAAACTGGTGCTACGCTGGGAAAACTGGTGCTACGCTGGGAAAACTGGTGCTACGCTGGGAAAACTGGTGCTACGCTGGCACCGAGAACTTTGATGCAAAATGAAGCATCAGTGTCCGCGGAGGGGACCGTTGTCCTGGACACTGTAGCTTCAGTAGTAGAGGACTGACTTTTTACTGACGTTTTAAAAGTTTACAGTTGGCTGTTGACTCTTACTCAATGTGCTGTAGAAAACAGGATTCACAAAGGCTGACTGTGTATTTTCACACGTTTATTAATGATGGTGCATTTTCTATTGGTATTCAGATGAAATACACACTGCCTGGACAAGACGTAACATCTATCATACTTTGATTGTGTCTATCTCCGCTACAGTTCGCATTTGTAGTGGTGCAGTGTTTCCATAAGCGATGACATCCCGAGTTGCATTGATTTCTTTTTGTTTCATTTAGTTTCCGTCCTCCAAGACGGAGGTTTTATAGGAGAATTATCTGGAATGCCGCGTTCATTGTTTGATAGTTTCACACCACACGCATGCGCAAATTAAATTACACGACTATTGGGATTAAAGTCCACTGTGCGAAAATGTAATAATGACAAAAACCATCTTTAGACATACAAATCGATTTTTAGGAATTAATATGAGAATAGATTTAGAATCAGACATTTTTATTTTTATTTTCAACACAGGCCTAGTTAGTTATTACGCAAAACAAATTCCTTCAACAGCAACGTTATGAGCTCCATTCAGCCTCTTACTCGGTCACTCTCGTTTCCATTTCGCTCTGGGCGTCCTAACCTCCACTACCTCTACTAGTGAAGCACCGAAATGAAAATTTGTGGCCGAAACCGAAACCGAAAATAATAAAAAACACTGGGCCGAATACCGAATAATACCGACCAATGGTTCTTCGCAGTTTTTCATTTATTTTGCCAATTTTTTCACCATTGCATAAATCAAATATGTGCAGTGAAAAACCCGCCAGTCACAATTTATCTTAATATACTTATTGTATTTTTTTCTCATAATCCTTTTTCATTTTCTCCCGTTCAAATCCAGTTAATGAAGGCTTGTATAATAATTGTAAAAATCTGGGTTATTTTCTTGGAGGATCTGGTCGTATCAGACAGTGATGTTTCTCCACCGCGTCGGTAGTACGATCTTTCCTCTGCTGTGCGTCCGTAACCGTCTCCATCACCAGTGGTTTCCCAAATCCAACTTAACCTGGATCATTTCTCGTGTCCTCTGCTTTTTCCCACATCCAAGTAAAGATCTGACATGCTGACATGTTTGCTGCATTAACACCGCACGCCCCTCACTCCACGCTGTTCGCTGTTTGATTGCGACATCACACGCCGTTATTAATTGTTAAATTTTTTCCCACTTATTCCGAACACCGAAAAGTGTTTTTTTTGCTATTTTCGGCCGAACAAATTACCGAACATTCGGTGCATCACTAACCTCTACCATGCTGCCCACTGAGCTTCATCACTGCTGATATGTGATCTAATGCCGTTAGGGTTTCAGGGCGTAGTTGACAAAAATCAATGGCAGAATTGGTTGCCAAAGAATGAAATGATCTGTGATCAGTTGGTTACATCATGGAGTCTGGTTCAGGCCGTGAGTTGGAACTTCTAGTTGTTTATCGTCTGGTACAGATTCGGAAATCTCTTGTTTCCAGAGGTGGTAGTAACGAGTTCCATTTACTCTGTTACATTTACTTGAGTTAGTTTTGGGAAATGTTGTACTTTTAGGAGTAGTTTTGAATCACTATACTTGTTACTTTTACTTGAGTAGATTTGTGAAGAAGAAACTGTTCCTCTTACTCCGCTACATTAGGCTACGTTGAGCTGTTACTTTTCTTTTATCCCTTTTATCCACGTACGCGTCAATCTCATGACATCACTGAGTGATTCTTTGGTAAAAATGTTAGTTTTTGCATGTTTTGTCACATTTACACAGACTCAAACACACACAGAGTTTCTATGAGTTCATGTTTGTTCTAGTTCTGCTGGTTAAAAAAGAAAAGTACAAAGGCTTGGAATGTTGTGCTACTTGTGCTTAATTTATTTTCTTATTCTGTTATTATTTTATTTATTTTATTATTTATTAAAGTACTTAAATTTACTTTAAGATTATTTTAATTTAAGCTATTTTTATTAATTTTAATTTATTATTATTTTATTGATTTAATTTGCCTGAAGATGATTATTTTGTACTTTTGTCTGTTTGAATGGTTGTGTTAAAAAAATAAACAGTTACTCAGTACTTGAGTAGTTTTTTCACCAAGTACTTTTTTACTTTTACTCAAGTAATTATATAGATGACTACTTTTTACTTCTACTTGAGTCATATTATTCTGAAGTAACAGTACTTTTACTTGAGTACAGTTTGTGGCTCCTCTACCAGCTCTGATTGTTTCCCAAAAAACTTTTAAATCTTTGATTTGCTTGATTAGGCGTAGTTAGGGGTAGTTGTGCTGATGTTCCCCTGGACTCTAAATACACGCGTGACGCGCTGGTGGATCTGGTCGTACTTGAGACGTCCCGGAGGCGTCGTAAAGACTCATATACGCCTGCAGAGCTCCACTTCTCTCCACTTCTCTGCTCTTCAGTCTTCTTTAGCGTCCAGCTGTTCCTTCAGGGTCTCCACGGTAAATCAGCCGCTCCCTAACTCCGTCCTCCTTTCCTCCTTTCTCACCCACTACACGTCCTCCGTCACGTCCTCCGTCACGTCTGGCCCAGAGTTATTATCGTTCACCAAAACTAACGAAATAACGAAAACTAAAATTGAAAAAACAATTTTGTTAACTGAACCGAATAAAAAACGAATATTAAAAGACAAAAACGATAACTAACTGAAACTATATTGCGTGTTTAGAAAACTAACTAAAACGAACTGAAATTATAGATATTATTTCCTCCGTTTTCGTCCCCGTCATAAACCTCTTGGTATGATGAATTTATTCTGCTCTGGCCGTTTATCTCCACCTGGCAGCTACTGCACCTGAATGTCTCACGGCACCTGAACGTCTCACGGTCCGTGACGTCAAAACTAAAACTAATAAAAACGTAACTAAAACTAAGCATTTTTTAAAATATAAAAACTAGCAAACCCACACTAAAAACAATTAAAACTAACTGAATTGAAGGAGAAAAAGTCAAAACGAAATAAAACTAAACTAAAATGAAAATTTCTAACTATTATAACCCTGGTCTGGTCCTTCTTTAATTAAATCTTAAACGGTCAGTAAGGTCCGATGCACAAAAGGGATTTTAACTTGACCTAACTTTGTTTGTTTTTGACCAGCAAAACTTTGTTCATTACAAAAGTTAAATAAATCACATATTTTTTGCAGAATAAATCATTTTCAGTGTTTTATTGTTAGTTGACACGTGTCTAATTTTAAATTTTATGTTGCAATTAATTACCCAAGTAGTTTTTCAATAATCCAAAGACTACTTGGCTCTAAAATGGTGGTTTTGTTGAAGCCCTGAAGAGGTTTTTATAGGTTTAGTCGATGGCAGGTACGTGAGACAAGAACCAGACAAGGTCATAAGCAAATATATCTATATATATATATATATATATATATATATATATATATATATATATATATATATATATATATATATATATATATATATATATATGTATATGTATATATCGTATGAATACAAATACTCCTTCAAAATAAAACTGAAACAAATATTTCAATGTGAAACATTTTAACATTTTTGGCTTAAACCCGGCCGGGTTTAAGCCAAAGGTCTTCCCTCTGTTTAGCATTTCTTAATCCAATCTTCTTCTTTTATTCTTTTTAATCAAAGTTTCTGGCCTGATCTTTGTGGGGACGTGACTAGCGTTTCCTGCGCTCCCTGAACTCGTGTTGGTGACGACGTGGAGCAGCGTTAAGCCGTCAGGACGCTGGGCTTTTCCTGCAGGGTTCTGTTGGGACTGGGACGGCGTCTGTAACTGTTCGTACTCCATGTGCTTGAGAAGAAGCACATGAACCACGATGACACATCTCCTAAAACATGTTTGTAAGAGCTCAGTGTCTCCGTGATTAACACTTGAGCAATGTTCACGGTTTTGAAGTCGGCCTCTGATCGTCACGCCCTCCGGGGAGACGGAGAACGTTTTACTGGCCACGAGGACCCGATGACTAAGTCCCAATCCCAATACTCCCCCTACTTTCTACCACTAGCCCTACTTTCTTTCACTAGCCCTAAAAAAGAAGGGACAGATTTTAGGGACTTGAAATCTTCCCAGGTCTGTCCCAATACTCCCACTACTCCTACTTTCAGCACCACCACTAAAATCAGGAATCTGAGAGCCAAAAGCTGTTTTAATTTCAGCTGTAGCTGTTAATATGCCACTTTATTAAGTTTTAATATTTTTTCAGGTGTAAAAGTAACCGGGGAGAAACCTGCAGCTCTGTGGAGAATTACCGCTGGCTGAAATAAATCATTTAGGAAGATAAATGTTGGTTTAATAGATGAAATCTAACAGTTGCAGCTACGCCTGTTAAGAAATTTGCTCTGAAAATATTGGGATTTCTGCCTGCCGGCACCGGAGCTGATTTATGGTTCCGCGTTAAATCGCCGCAGAGCCTACGGTGTAGCCTACGTACGGTGCGCGTCGCCGCGTAACCTACGCCGTAGGCTCTGCGTTGGTGTAACGTGGGACCGTAAATCAGCCTTTATTCTGGCGAGGTTGCAACAACGGGCAAACTAGTGATTACGTACATTCACTGAGTGAATATTATGAAAGTAAAATATATATTTCTTGCTAGAAATGAAATGAATCAAAACGCATTTTTATGCAGAAAATAACTCAAAATATTGATTTTATTCATGAAAAAATAAGAAATGTCCGCCATGTTTTTTTTTTTGGATTCAGTCCACAAATGACGACGAAAAGCATTCTGGGAAATGTTTCTGTCCCTAGATCAGCTAGTGAGGATCTGAAATCCCTGGATCCGTAGGGACAGATTCATAACTGCTACACTAGTTTTCTCCACTCCCTCTAGGTGGAAAGAGGAATTGGAACCACTACCCTCACGGGAACAAGCAAAATTTAGGGGTAGGGTTGAAAACGAGGGGTAGTGGGGGTATTGGGACTGGGCTTAAAGCTCGGCTAAGTGATCTGCGGTCCCGTTGCCTCTGGTCTGGATTGTGGGTCGTCCAGGAAGAGTTTCAGATATTCTGCACTACTATGTCCTCTGCTAATTGCATTTTTAGTCCAAGCTTTCTCTGAATTCCTCTGATATCGAGCCACCACTGTGGTTTTCCATGTGTTCAACCCAAGAAGCTGTGCCTTTTTAATATTTGCTTAACTTGCATAAACTTAATTCAAATAACATTGTTTTCAGTTCTCTGCCTCTGGGAACAAGAATGTGCCACTGATGAGTTTATGGGTTGCATCATGGGAAATGTAGGCGCACAGACAAAAATCTGAATTTCAGTTTCAGCCGCTTACATCAGCATACTCGGTTTTAAACAAGTCTCCAATAACTTGATTGCTTTTTAAATTAATTGAAGTCCTTAGTTGTCAGAATAAGCCTCGGATTTTATTGTTAGTTGTACATATTCTTCTAAAACCAATAATTGTAGCATACAATTCAGAAAAATATACTGTTAGAATGATAAAAGAGGAAATCCTCTGCTAAAAAAAACAACAAAAACATAGTGTAAGCCTTCAAGTCCTGTAATACTGAGTCTCCATGATGAATGCAACGATGAGAAGGAGAAAAGGGCTGCAGCCTCCGCCTGCGTGTGAGAGGATATAAATAACCGCCTGGGCGAGTGTGGAGACTAAAACCACAGCACACAGGGCTCAAACAATAAGCAGCCATCACTTCCCCTCCCTTCCTCCCTCTGCTTTCTCCTGGCCAGGAGCTCTGGGGCTCAGCGGGGCCGGGGGGGCGGGTTATTCTCTCTCTTCCTTTCTTTCTTTCACTTCCTGGCTCCCTGCTTGTGTAATCTGTCATCAGCGGCGAGCGCGGTCCTGTCACTCGTTACGTCAGACGGGCAGGAAGGGTTTTCTGCCGGTTTTCTGCCGTCTGAGTCCGACTACTGGCAGGGTTTCTTCTCTTCTCTTCCTCCTTCCCTCCTGCTCCGCTCCGGTTACTTATTCAGTTAAATAAAATATTCTGTGGATTAGACTCAGAACCAGACTCCTTTCTTAATCTACTGCAGACTACTCGCTTCTGATTACAACGTTTCGTTGTTGTTTTTGATACTTGAATAAGACGTTGTTGATTATAATATAATTGGATATGAATGTTACTTTTTGATTCAAATAAGTCTTCACTTAAGTGAAACAGGGATTTATGAGATCCATTCCGTCCCGGAACGGTGCATCTAAGTGATCACCGCGGCTTCATGGCGCTCGAAACCCGGAGACTGCGTTGGGGGGGCTGATAAGAGGGGGGCCCGGGAAGGCGTTGAGATGAGGGAGGTGTGGTTATCAGCAAGTGTGTGTAGCGGTAAGTCCGTGAACTTCTCTCAGAGCTGCTCTCAGCCAATGTCCTTGATGTTATCAGGCAGCTCAGTACAGTTCTGAAACAGGTCCACAGATGTTCCTGAGAGGGGAGGGCTAGTGGGGGCAGAGTCACCTTGTTTAAATTCCACCAGGGAGATTGTGACCAGAGCGATCGGCCAAAACCGCCCTGTCAAGGCCAGATTATAGAATCAACAATTGTATTAAAGAACAGACAGACTCAGTAATTTTCCATCTGCCTTTAGTCTCTGGTTCATCAATGGCGACTCCAATCAGACGAATTTGTGATCAATTCCCGCCAAGCCGAGCTTCCAACTTCTCCAGGGTCTTATCCATCTTGCCAATGAGCTCAAAGACGCCGCTAGCCTGCGATTCTGTTCGAGAATCGCATCCAGTTTACGGCTTTGCTCCCCCAACGTTAGAGTCTGAGTGTTGATCACCTTACTTGATCCTTCAGCCACGTCAGGCAGCTCTGAAAGAGCCAGAACAGCTGTCGACGACTTACGCGTTTGTCGGTAGACCAGGAATCCCCCTCCTCCTATCAAGAGAAATCCTGTTATCATTAATCCAATTATGAAGCATCTTCAACGTCCTCGACAGACAGAATCACCAAACACAACGGTTTCCAATGTTTCCAGGAATCCATTGTGTATCCAGTAAAAAACATCCCATCGGGGCAGGAGGGCTCCCTTACCCCCTGACTTCTCGTCGCAAAAATGTGGTCAATTGTGCTGAGAGACCAGTTAATCAATTCCATGATTGTAGAGTTTGGGAGGAGTGAAAAGAAGAGACTCTGAAGACGAGACAAACAAAAGCAGCAGCAGATAGATAAAGGAGAGGAGCAGAAAAGCGTCCGCCTTCGCCGAGAGCCGGAAGAAGAATTTGTTTATTATATTATTATAAATCTGATAAAAATAAATAAATAAATCCTCGCTCAAATACCCCCCCCCCCCCCCCCCCCACATTCTTATCACCCAGTGCTCGTACCCAAGTCAGTCCTGGGAAGGCTTTTGGAGGGAACTAAAGTTGGATTATTTACTATTAAAAACATCAGAGCTGATGCATTAACTCCCCCCATCACCACCACTACTCTACACTAAATATATAGTTTTCAAAGCTGTACCTATATTACCCCAAAAAAGAAGAACTGTGAAAAAAGTAGCAACCAAAACCAGTTACTGTAGACCTGATTTTATTTTTTTATTTTTTTTATTAACTTTTCTTCATAAAGGTAAAGTCTCATTGAGACCCAGGGTCACATTTACAAGAGACCTGGTTCAGGTAGGCAGCAGCAAAACACCAAGTTACAGACTAACTGAACGTACAAGAGACAAAAACAGAAACACAAGTTAATAGGGCTGGGCGATACGGACCAAAAGTCATATCTCCATATCTTCTAGCTGAATGTTGATACTCGATATATATCCATATTTTTTCTGTGCCATAATTGGGGTTTCCCCCAAAGCATTATAGCATAGCATCTCTGTTAGCATCTCTGTTAGCATCTCTGTTAGCTTCATTTCTTAAAAAAACAGTCAGTTTTAATCCAAAGCCTCGTGCCAAATGTCACACAGGTTCCTTTATTAACAGAGGTCTGCACAATATCAACATGTATAAAACAAATGAAATAAAAATAAACTGCCTGCATATATAGAATAAAAATGCTTCTTGAATAAAATAAAACAAATATCCCTTTCCTGCATAACAATTAAATTAAAATACACTGTAATTAATACAATGTAGACAGTAACAGGCAGACTTTTCCACTGAGGTTGACAGTTGTGCAAATAACAAAACGTTTGTGCAAATCTCAAATAAAACATTCAAGTCAATTTGTCACAAAATAAGCTATATCAAAATCATAAAAAAAAAAAAAAAAAATTAAATCGATATAAACGATATTGTCTCGTACCATATTGCATTTGAAAATATATCGATATATATTAAAATCTCGATATATCGCCCAGCCCTACAAGTTCATTAATAATAATAAACTTGATGATTGATTGAGGTGATTTTTGTCCAGTTGGGTTTGACCAGGATGTTTGGGATCATTAAAACCAAGCTGTGTGCTAATCACAGTGTTAGCCAGTGTTGTTGATTGGTTTGTATTTATTTTTTTGCCGTGGAACTTGTTAGGATTTCTGGACAAAAACATTCTGCATCTTTGAACTTTTGACTTGTGATGATGAAATGGAAATATGAGGGAGGGATCACATCTATTAGCAGCTTTTCTGAAAACAAGCACGCACAACCGTTCCCTCTTTCAGCCTCCTGATCATTTGTGCAGATACTGAAAATAATGACATTTCTTGCGTTTTTCCCTCTAAATGTTTCCCTTTTTTAGTGATTTTATGCAAACATTTTTTGTCTTTTGCAAGACCTCAGTGCACTTAAGTGGTTTCATTACATGCTGGAAGTGACGTTTACTCTGTTATTAAAACAGTAGGAGCTCAGGTGCAGTTGTTGTTAATAAAAGCAAGGAACTTCAAATTCAATAACCACCTGTATATACAGGACTGTCTCAGAAAATTAGAATATTGTGATTTTCTGTAATGCAATTACAAAAACAAAAATGTCATCCATTCTGGATTCATTACAAACAACTGATATATTGCAAGCCTTTTATTATTTTAATATTGCTGATTATGGTTTACAGCTTAAGAAAACTCAAATATCTTATCTAAAAAATTAGAATATTCTGGGAATCTTAATCTTAAACTGTAAACCATAATCAGCAATATTAAAATAATAAAAGGCTTGCAATATTTCAGTTGATTTGTAATGAATCCAGAATGGATGACATTTTTGTTTTTTTAATTGCATTACAGAAAATAAAGAACTTTATCACAATATTCTAATTTTCTGAGACAGTCCTGTATATAAGCTACCACTTATAGGCAGCATTTTTACAGATAACTTTTGTTTGACAAAGTCTCAGTGAAACACCTTAATTTAAGAACTTTGCTTTTTAAAAGATAGAAGTTAGGAGTTTTGCTTTTTTTTGGTTTAATAACTTTAAACTTTTGATTGAATGGTTATTTCATTTAGGCGCTGTGAGGAAGCTTAATGCCAGCCATCATAGTCGTGCGGAGGTTATATATATATATATATATATATATATATATATATATATATATATATATATATATATATATATATATATAAACATAAACTAATAAAAAAATGTGTATATATATATATATATATTATACATTTTTTTATTAGTTTATATATATATATATTTTTTTTTTATTAGTGTGTGTATATATATATATATATATATATATATAAACTAATAAAAAAATGTATATATATATATATATATATATATATATTTTTTTTTTATTAGTTTATATATATATATATATTATTATTTATTTATTTTTTTATTAGTAACGACGGCTGTGACGGGGGAAATGTCTCCACATCCAAATGAAAAGCATGAGAACAAAGAGGCTTGAAGAGGAATCTGTTTGCATCACCTGCTGCATCATCTCTCTGTTCTTTCAGCCAGAGGTTTCTATATTAGGATTACTCACGGGGGGTCTGGGCACAAACATGTAGATTACACACACATCTGCAGAATACATTAAAATACAAAGACACAGACGCATCAGCAGCTGCAGCCGCAGGGAGAGTGATTCACATCAGACACAGCCGTCCTGCTCGTGTGCTGTTCCTCCTTAAACCTTCACTACGTCTGGAGGCCGGAATAAATACATGAGGATCTTTTGAATTAGAACAAAATATGTCTTCCATTCAACAGCTGCCTCACTGAAAGACTGAAGTAGTACTCTTTGTTTTTCCATCTTTTAACTTTGGCTTTCACGAACAGAGTAGTGAAGAAAATAAATGCTATTATTCCAAAGTAGACTTGTAGTTTTTCAGACCACTTTTTAGAGATCTTGGTCTCGTCTCGGTCTCTCCAGGTCTCAGACTCGGATCATTGAGATGCCGTTACCACGGTGACAGAATCTGGTGATCACCATCTTCCTCTTGTTAATGTACAGTTTTGTAAACTATTTGTATTTTGCATTTGATTGAATATTTTGGTGCATCTGCATGTGTCTGTATTTAATTACAGTTTAGTGTTTATAACGGCCTTGTTTGAATAAATATATGAATAATATTTGCACATCGCTGTGATTGATTAAGCATCAGGTCTATTTCAGTGATGCTGATATACGGTGTAATCTGATTACTATAATGGTAAATAAGGTAATTTCAAGTCGGTAATTGTATATTTAATATTTAAAATTCAGGTTTCATCTCCAAATAAAGTCCAATTTAAATCAGTAACATTTACTCTTCCTTCCTTTCCTGAGGTGGAGGGGCTGGTTATTCTGCTAGAGGACTAGTTAGGGACTAGTTAGTAGTTTCTGAGGTGGAGGAGCTGGTTATTCTGCTAGAGGACTAGTTAGGGACTAGTTAGGGACTAGTTAGTAGTTTCTGAGGAGGAGGGGGCTGGTTATTCTGCTAGAGGACTAGTTAGGGACTAGTTAGTAGTTTCTGAGGAGGTGGGGGCTGGTTATTCTGCTAGAGGACTAGTTAGGGACTAGTTAGTAGTTTCTGAGGAGGAGGGGGCTGGTTATTCTGCTAGAGGACTAGTTAGGGACTAGTTAGTAGTTTCTGAGGAGGAGGGGGCTGGTTATTCTGCTAGAGGACTAGTTAGGGACTAGTTAGTAGTTTCTGAGGAGGAGGGGGCTGGTTATTCTGCTAGAGGACTAGTTAGGGACTAGTAAGTAGTTTCTGAGGAGGAGGGGGCTGGTTATTCTGCTAGAGGACTAGTTAGGGACTAGTTAGTAGTTTCTGAGGAGGAGGGGGCTGGTTATTCTGCTAGAGGACTAGTTAGGGACTAGTTAGTAGTTTCTGAGGTGGAGGGGGCTGGTTATTCTGCTAGAGGACTAGTTAGGGACTAGTTAGTAGTTTCTGAGGAGGAGGGGGCTGGTTATTCTGCTAGAGGACTAGTTAGGGACTAGTTAGTAGTTTCTGAGGAGGAGGGGGTGGTTATTCTACTAGAGGACTAGTTAGGGACTAGTTAGGGACTAGTTAGTAGTTTCTGAGGTGGAGGGGGCTGGTTATTCTGCTAGAGGACTAGTTAGGGACTAGTTAGTAGTTTCTGAGGAGGAGGGGGTGGTTATTCTACTAGAGGACTAGTTAGGGACTCGTTAGTAGTTTCTGAGGTGGAGGGGGCTGGTTATTCTGCTAGAGGACTAGTTAGAGACTAGTTAGGGACTAGTTAGTAGTTTCTGAGGTGGAGGGGCTGGTTATTCTGCTAGAGGACTAGTTAGGGACTAGTTAGTAGTTTCTGAGGTGGAGGGAGCTGGTTATTCTGCTAGAGGACTAGTTAGGGACTAGTTAGTAGTTTCTGAGGTGTTGGAGCTGGTTATTCTGCTAGAGGACTAGTTAGGGACTAGTTAGTAGTTTCTGAGATGGAGGGAGCTGGTTATTCTGCTAGAGGACTAGTTAGGGACTAGTTAGTAGTTTCTGAGGTGGAGGGGGCTGGTTATTCTGCTAGAGGACTAGTTAGGGACTAGTTAGTAGTTTCTGAGGTGGAGGGGGCTGGTTATTCTGCTAGAGGACTAGTTAGGGACTAGTTAGTAGTTTCTGAGGAGGAGGGGGCTGGTTATTCTGCTAGAGGACTAGTTAGGGACTAGTTAGTAGTTTCTGAGGAGGAGGGGGCTGGTTATTCTGCTAGAGGACTAGTTAGGGACTAGTTAGTAGTTTCTGAGGAGGAGGGGGCTGGTTATTCTGCTAGAGGACTAGTTAGGGACTAGTTAGTAGTTTCTGAGGTGGAGGGAGCTGGTTATTCTGCTAGAGGACTAGTTAGGGACTAGTTAGTAGTTTCTGAGGTGGAGGGGGCTGGTTATTCTGCTAGAGGACTAGTTAGGGACTAGTTAGTAGTTTCTGAGGTGGAGGAGCTGGTTATTCTGCTAGAGGACTAGTTAGGGACTAGTTAGTAGTTTCTGAGGAGGAGGGGGCTGGTTATTCTGCTAGAGGACTAGTTAGGGACTAGTTAGTAGTTTCTGAGGAGGAGGGGGGTGTTGGAGCTGGTTATTCTGCTAGAGGACTAGTTAGGGACTAGTTAGTAGTTTCTGAGGAGGAGGGGGCTGGTTATTCTGCTAGAGGACTAGTTAGGGACTAGTTAGTAGTTTCTGAGGTGGAGGGGGCTGGTTATTCTGCTAGAGGACTAGTTAGGGACTAGTTAGTAGTTTCTGAGGAGGAGGGGGCTGGTTATTCTGCTAGAGGACTAGTTAGGGACTAGTTAGTAGTTTCTGAGGTGGAGGGGGCTGGTTATTCTGCTAGAGGACTAGTTAGGGACTAGTTAGTAGTTTCTGAGGAGGAGGGGGCTGGTTATTCTGCTAGAGGACTAGTTAGGGACTAGTTAGTAGTTTCTGAGGAGGAGGGGGCTGGTTATTCTGCTAGAGGACTAGTTAGGGACTAGTTAGTAGTTTCTGAGGTGGAGGGGGGTGTTGGAGCTGGTTATTCTGCTAGAGGACTAGTTAGGGACTAGTTAGGGACTAGTTAGTAGTTTCTGAGGTGGAGGGGCTGGTTATTCTGCTAGAGGACTAGTTAGGGACTAGTTAGGGACTAGTTAGTAGTTTCTGAGGTGGAGGGGGCTGGTTATTCTGCTAGAGGACTAGTTAGGGACTAGTTAGTAGTTTCTGAGGTGGAGGAGCTGGTTATTCTGCTAGAGGACTAGTTAGGGACTAGTAAGTAGTTTCTGAGGAGGAGGGGGCTGGTTATTCTGCTAGAGGACTAGTTAGGGACTAGTTAGTAGTTTCTGAGGTGGAGGGGCTGGTTATTCTGCTAGAGGACTAGTTAGGGACTAGTTAGTAGTTTCTGAGGTGGAGGGAGCTGGTTATTCTGCTAGAGGACTAGTTAGGGACTAGTTAGTAGTTTCTGAGGTGGAGGGGGCTGGTTATTCTGCTAGAGGACTAGTTAGGGACTAGTTAGTAGTTTCTGAGGAGGAGGGGGCTGGTTATTCTGCTAGAGGACTAGTTAGGGACTAGTTAGTAGTTTCTGAGGAGGAGGGGGCTGGTTATTCTGCTAGAGGACTAGTTAGGGACTAGTTAGTAGTTTCTGAGGAGGAGGGGGCTGGTTATTCTGCTAGAGGACTAGTTAGGGACTAGTTAGTAGTTTCTGAGGTGGAGGGAGCTGGTTATTCTGCTAGAGGACTAGTTAGGGACTAGTTAGTAGTTTCTGAGGTGGAGGGGGCTGGTTATTCTGCTAGAGGACTAGTTAGGGACTAGTTAGTAGTTTCTGAGGAGGAGGGGGGTGTTGGAGCTGGTTATTCTGCTAGAGGACTAGTTAGGGACTAGTTAGTAGTTTCTGAGGAGGAGGGGGCTGGTTATTCTGCTAGAGGACTAGTTAGGGACTAGTTAGTAGTTTCTGAGGTGGAGGGGGCTGGTTATTCTGCTAGAGGACTAGTTAGGGACTAGTTAGTAGTTTCTGAGGAGGAGGGGGCTGGTTATTCTGCTAGAGGACTAGTTAGGGACTAGTTAGTAGTTTCTGAGGTGGAGGGGGCTGGTTATTCTGCTAGAGGACTAGTTAGGGACTAGTTAGTAGTTTCTGAGGAGGAGGGGGCTGGTTATTCTGCTAGAGGACTAGTTAGGGACTAGTTAGTAGTTTCTGAGGAGGAGGGGGCTGGTTATTCTGCTAGAGGACTAGTTAGGGACTAGTTAGTAGTTTCTGAGGTGGAGGGGGCTGGTTATTCTGCTAGAGGACTAGTTAGGGACTAGTTAGTAGTTTCTGAGGAGGAGGGGGCTGGTTATTCTGCTAGAGGACTAGTTAGGGACTAGTTAGTAGTTTCTGAGGAGGAGGGGGCTGGTTATTCTGCTAGAGGACTAGTTAGGGACTAGTTAGTAGTTTCTGAGGTGGAGGGGCTGGTTATTCTGCTAGAGGACTAGTTAGGGACTAGTTAGGGACTAGTTAGTAGTTTCTGAGGGGGAGGAGCTGGTTATTCTGCTAGAGGACTAGTTAGGGACTAGTTAGTAGTTTCTGAGGAGGAGGGGGCTGGTTATTCTGCTAGAGGACTAGTTAGGGACTAGTTAGTAGTTTCTGAGGAGGAGGGGGCTGGTTATTCTGCTAGAGGACTAGTTAGGGACTAGTTAGTAGTTTCTGAGGTGGAGGGGCTGGTTATTCTGCTAGAGGACTAGTTAGGGACTAGTTAGTAGTTTCTGAGGTGGAGGGGGCTGTTTATTCTGCTAGAGGACTAGTTAGGGACTAGTTAGTAGTTTCTGAGGTGGAGGGGGCTGTTTATTCTGCTAGAGGACTAGTTAGGGACTAGTTAGTAGTTTCTGAGGAGGAGGGGGGTGTTGGAGCTGGTTATTCTGCTAGAGGACTAGTTAGGGACTAGTTAGTAGTCGTGTCAATCCTCCAATAGTGTAGAAATAGCGGTAGTGCAGTCGCCACACAGATCTGATCTCTGATCCAGGATGATTCTACAATCACGCAGGATCAGGACAGAACTGGGTTTGTTTTTGGTCTGGAGCTGAACTGGTCTTGGTCTTGATCCTCTCTGGTCTCGGCTTAGGCGATGTTGAATACCGTATTTTCCGCACTATAAGACGCACCTTCAACGAATGACGTATTTTAAAACGTTTCCATATATAAGGTGCACCGTATTATAAGGCTAAGCACTAAATATCTGGTAAAATACCGACTATAGTGTCTGGGGTTGAGTTAGCATCTACCTGATGGAGCTGCTGCAGGAAATGTTACAAAATTCTACAGCAAATGCAAAAAAAAAAACAAGAAGAAAAGTACCGTATGTCAAACTTTATTAACAAAATAAAAACCAGCTTTGCTCCGTTGTTGTCTTGAACGTCTGTGACGATTCCGGACGTTTTTAGCGCCGTTACTTCAGCGACACCAACTACATTACCCACAATCCCCCTGACTACATTACCCACAATCCCCCTGACTACATTACCCACAATCCCCCTGACTACAGTAACAGAAATTACCGTAATGATCATATATAAGTAGGGTTGCAAAGGGGTGGAAAATGTCCGGTAAATTTCCGGAAACTTTCCGGAAACTTTCCATGGGAAGTTAAGCTGGGGAATTTTGGAAATATTCCAAATTGGAAACTTTCCATGGGAATTATGGGAATTTATGGGAATTATTGGGAATTTATGGGAATTAACTGGAAATTGGGGGTAATTTAAACAAACTGTATCATATCCAAACATTAGCACCTAACTTACCAGCTAGCTAGCTACTGTGTTAATACATTTTTATTTAATATTTGCAAGTTAAACATTAATACCATTATAGATCAAATATATTTACCCCATAATATTATCAAAACTTACTTGACTTTATATAGTCCGTGGGCTCAAATGTGTGGCTTCAATAGTCTTGTGCTTTGAGCTCAAATGTGTGGCCTCCATAGCCCTGCAGTAAGCTGTGTGCATGTGATGGAGGAATGCACAGTGCATGTAGGGGGCGTGGCCTCAATAGCCCTGCAATAAGCAATGTGCTGTGTGCATGTGATTGAGGAGTGTACTTGCATTAAATCTGGTTGTTTTAGCCAAGACTATGCTACAATATATTTCCCCCAACTATATTTAAGTTCCCTGTTAAGGGCCAACCTTCAATTCTGTAAATTTCTTATTTATTCCCGTTAATTCCCATATATTCCCGTTAATTCCCATGGAAAGTTTCCAACTTTGAAAATTCCCGGAATTTTGCAACCCTATATATAAGACACTGCCGGTTTTTGAGAAAATTAAAGGCTTTTAGGTGCAACTTATAGTGCGGAAAATACGGTACAAATCTACTCCAAAGTCACAATTAATCTGTTCCATCAAAAACATATAAATGATATGTTAAAGGGACGGCGGTGTTATGTGTTCATGTGTTGTCTCTTTTTTACGCATCAGGCGAACGTTTGGTGGTCCCGGCGTAACCAATAGTTTCCGTGTTTGTTGTCGACGCTGCTTTAGAGGCCGAGCAGCCGCCCCGTGAGCACGCTGTCCATGCTGGTTATTATTATGTTGCTAAGCTTATGTTCTGTCATTTGCATAGACTGTAGATCACATTTCCATATTTTCTCCTCCTTTTTTGCCGACACCCACTACAGTGTCACATTTTAGTCTTTAGTTTTAAAGATGCACCGACCGACTGGCCAGGGACCAAAGTTTGCTGATGTTTTTCTTAATTTTTTCTCTTTTACCAGCTGGTGCTGGTCACCCTCACTCTAATTCTTTTACAGTCAGTTTTGTGCATCTGCTATACATGGGTCAATGACAAATAAGGATTTTAAAATAATAAAAAAAAAGAATATCTATTGCAGTAGTTCAAACATTAAGATTGTTGTGTACACATAAATTCATACAAAACTTTTAAATTACCGGTAAGTGATTTTTGTCAAGATGAATTTGCACTAGCCTTAAAAAAAAGTCATGTGGTGCAAACATGATTCATATTAAAATAAATTCATTTTCTTAACATCTTGACATCTTTTTTTTTTTTTTTACAAGTTTTCAGTATTATACAAAAAATGTTATTTTTTTTAATAGTTGCGCCACATGATATTTTATAAAATGGACATCAGTCAAACTTTGTTTATTATGATGTAAATATAAATGTGTATAAATCTTATACACTACAAGACATTTTGGAAATCCTGCCAGATAGAAGAAGATTGATTTAAATACATTTAGAGTGATTTCAAATAAGTTTTCAAAATAAGAGTCCTGGTGGGACGGTCGCACCACGTGACATTTTGACGCTTAAAACAACAACAAAATCCCAAATAACTAGTATTTTTGTAAAATTCAAGTGAGTCCATATGTGGGACAGATAGGTCATATTTATGGTATTTTATTATCCATTTAAACCTTTTTTGAATTAAAAAAAAATCTGTTTTTCTGAAAATCTAGGCGTCAAGTCATTGACCCTTACTCAGCAGCACATTCAACGTGAAGCCGGTGGAACGGCCTCAGTAGGAGTTTTATTGTAACGTGGAAGGATTTAACTGGGTGAACTATATACTTAAAATTACTATTTCACGGTCGATCCGCAGCATAAACCCACAGGTTTTCTGAAGAGCGTCTTTAAAACCTCTTTTTTTGTAAGAGTTCTTTAGAAAAAACCAAACTGGCTAAATCGAGATATCTCTGGTTTGTTCACAATAAACGCACTATACTTAAAGGTTTAAGTGGTATTTCTCAGTGGTTCTCTGACTTTTCTTCAATCTCCCAAAAGCATTACTGCATTTATTTACTTTTTTTTGTGGCACACTGGAAAAGATGGGGTGGATGTTTCTCCTTTAACAGTTTTTGTGAATCTGATGGATCTCCAGTATTGAGTGAGTGAGTGGAAGCAACAGGTCAGAACTCTTAGCGAGTACTCTCACCATCACAGTAGAAGTATTCTTATTCTTGCTTAAGATATGTTTAGATATCTATGTAGTATTTATCTGTTGAAATTATGTAATGCATGTTATATATTTATTGGGTATGTAGCACATATATATTTATAGGGATATTTATGTAGTTTATATAGTGTATATTTATATACACATGTGGACAAAATTGTTGGTACCCCTCAGTTAAAGAAGGAAAAACCCACAACTCTCACTGAAATCACTTGAAACTTACAAAAGTAACAATAACTAAAAATGTATTGAAAATTAAATAATGAAATTCAGCCATTACTTTTGAATTGTTGAATAACGCTTTGTTTTTAATCATTTTTGTCCAGCCCTCTTTCATTAGTTTGTTTTTTTTAATAATTATGTTTTGTTTTGTTTTGTTTTGTTTTTTATTTTGGATCCCCATTAGCGGACGCAAAACGCCAACTAGTCTTCCTGGGGTCCATGAAAATTAAAATACATTCATATAAAAGCACAATTATACATATATATACTTCCTATAGAACTTTACATTTTAAATGTATGAATACATAACTAAATACATAAGTAATTACAATTACATCACTCCATTAACTACTTGAAATCACTTGAAACTTACAAAAGTAACAATAACTAAAAATGTATTGAAAATTAAATAATCAAAATCAGCCATTACTTTTGAATTGTTGAATAACGCTTTGTTTTTTATCATTTTTGTCCAGCCCTATTTCATTAGTTTGTTTTTTTTAATAATTATGTTAATCAACAATTTCTGAAGTGTCAAAGCCTTGGACATCAGCTGTGCCGTTTCCTCCTTGAGAACGTTAGGCCTGCAGCTTCTTTCCTGCAGCTTCTTTCCTGCAGCTTCTTTCTGCTGCTTCTTCCTGCAGCTTCTTTCCTGCAGCTTCTTTCTGCTGCTTATTCCTGCAGCTTCTTTCCTGCAGCTTCTTTCCTGCAGCTTCTTTCCTGCAGCTTCTTTCCTGCAGCTTCTTTCTGCTGCTTCTTCCTGCAGCTTCTTTCTGCTGCTTCTTCCTGCAGCTTCTTTCCTGCAGCTTCTTTCCTGCAGCTTCTTTCCTGCAGCTTCTTTCCTGCAGCTTCTTTCCTGCAGCTTCTTTCTGCTGCTTCTTCCTGCAGCTTCTTTCTGCTGCTTCTTCCTGCAGCTTCTTTCCTGCAGCTTCTTTCCTGCAGCTTCTTTCTGCTGCTTATTCCTGCAGCTTCTTTCCTGCAGCTTCTTTCCTGCAGCTTCTTTCCTGCAGCTTCTTTCCTGCAGCTTCTTTCTGCTGCTTCTTCCTGCAGCTTCTTTCTGCTGCTTCTTCCTGCAGCTTCTTTCCTGCAGCTTCTTTCCTGCAGCTTCTTTCTGCTGCTTCTTCCTGCAGCTTCTTTCTGCTGCTTCTTCCTGCAGCTTCTTTCCTGCAGCTTCTTTCCTGCTGCTTCTTTCCTGCAGCTTCCTGGTTAAGTTTCCAGGTCGTTCTGCCTTCAGGAAATGTGCTTCATTAATCTGTAATCAGGAGGTCGACCCACTTCTTTACTCTGAGAAGCTTCAGTGATGTTTCTCCTCTAAATGTGAAGCAAAGCCCGATCAATCCACGCCGCTCCGTTTGGCTCAGTTCCACCACCAGGACTCACTATCTCATTAAAGTCTCCTCTGTCTCGTCCTAACGACGTTTCAGCAAAATACGGCAATCACATTATATTTTCAGGGAACAGTTATGGCAAATGACAAAGTTAGTTAAAATGACATTAAAATCCAGGACGCAGCTGAATTCTAGGAAATCTGAGATAGTGAAAACACAGCGTTCTTTTGAGCAAAGTGTGTGGCTTTAGTTTTGCTAACTGGGCTTGAAATTCAATAGGTATGAAGTTTAGTGATTTAAAACAGAAAGTTTCTGCCTGTTGAGCGTGTCAGATGTTGTTAAATGTCGGCTCAATGAGTTTCCGTCAGATAGGTCATGAAGTGCTCATTTAAACGGACGTATCTGGGACGAGTTGCTGCTGCTGCTGCTAATGCTGCTGTTAATGCTGCAGCAGCAGCAGCAGCAGCTGTAATGTGTAGATGGTTCTGGGACGGGCTGCATCTGCAGTTATGCAACTTGAGGTTTTCTCACAGTCGTTTGAGAAACCGCTAACAGCAGTCTCCGTTAAAACCAGCCTTCTCTGGTGATTTTCTTCCTAAGCTTTTATTTATTCAGGGAGCTCTGACAGCAAGACTCGGCTAATAATTCTCTCAGTGACTTGTGCACGTACATTTCATTATATATACAGGACCGTCTCAGAAAATTAGAATATTGTGATAAAGTCCTTTTTATTTTCTGTAATGCAAAAATGTCATCCATTCTGGATTCATTACAAATCAACTGAAACATTACAAGCCTTTTATTATTTTAATATTGCGTGCGTGCGTGAGTGAGTGAACAAACGTTGCTTCCCGCTCCGCGTCCTGCAACCTGGGAAGCTGCGTCTTCCTGAGGGTTTTACCGCCGCCGGCTGTAAAACAGTAGACGAGACATCGGTTCACGTGACCCGTTGCTTTCTGAAGACCGGGTTTGAACCTTGGTGGCTTCGGACGCCGGCAGAAACAGCTCACCAGCTCCTTCAGCCGAACCCCGCCGGGGTTTCTGCAGAGCTGCTGTCACACGTTTACACCGGGGTTATAGTTAGTTAGTTAGTCGGTCAATTATAAGCATAAAAATCAATAAGCAAGATAAACATTTAGGTTTTTCTTAGGTCAACATGGTGATTATTTTGACCAAAAAGGTCTGGGCTTGAAGCATAAAGCTTATCTTGCCCACCTTTTAACAGAATAGAATATGCAAAAAGAACAAATGAAGTAGCACAAGGCTACACAATAATAATAATAATAATAATTAAAGCTGCAAGCAGCGATGAACGGGCCCTCGCACTCACGGCCACCGCCCCCCATAAGCATATCAGAAATGACACCACCCACAACTTCCTATGTCAAACCATTCAAAAGTTATAGCAGAAAAAAGGGACAACCAATCAGAAGAAGGGGCGGGGCTAATTCAGGCCAATGAAGGTCAAGGACTCCATACAGAATCTGATGACACCACCCACAACTTCCTATGTCAAACCATTCAAAAGTTATAGCAGAAAAAAGGGACAACCAATCAGAAGAAGGGGCGGGACTAATTCAGGCCAATTATGGTCAAGGACTCATTACAGAGTCCCATGACACCACCCACGACTCTTTATGTCAAACCATTTAAAAGTTATGGCAGAGAAAAGTATTCTAGGGGGCGCTGTTGAGCCGTTAGGCCACGCCCATTAATGCAAACCATGAAATATCAAATTTATCACCAAGTCTGTCTTGCATGCAAAATTTGGTGACTATCAAATATGGACCAATCAGATGAAGGGTGGGCGCGCTTTTTGGCGTCTAGCGTCGCCACGGTAACACTTTTGAAAGAGAAAAGTAATGCGTGTTGTCGCAGGATGGAGACGCACATTTTGATGTATAACACACCTGGGTGCACGTTACGGTTCGGGCCGTATTAATTGCCGATGGAATGGCATAAATTGCGCCAAAATGACATGATTAATTCAAAATAATAATAATAATGACTTGGATTTATATAGCGCCCTTCTAGGCACCCAGAGCGCTTTACAGAAATCATTATTCATTCATACACATTCTCACCAGTGGTGGTAAACTACATCTGTAGCCACAGCTGCCCTGGGGCAGACTGACAGAAGCGTGGCTGCCATATCGCGCCAAACGGCCCCTCTGACCACCACCAACATTCATACACTTTCATACACATTCACACGGGGCAAGGTGGGTAAGGTGTCTTGCCCAAGGACACTACGACAGCAAACTGGGACAGAGCAGGATTCGAACCGCCGACCTTCCGATCATTGGACGACCCGCTCTACCACCTGAGCTACTGCCGCCCCTAAAATGGCCGACTTCCTGTTGGGTTTCGGCCATGGCGCCAAGAGACTTTTCTTTAAGTTGTGACATGATACAGGTGTGTACCAATTTTCGTGCATGTACGTCAAACCGTATTATGGGGCTTGAGGAACAAAGTTTTCTAGGGGGCGCTGTTGAGCCATTAGGTCACGCCCATTAATGCAAACCATGAAATATCAAATTTATCACCAGGCCTGGCTTGGTGAAAAATTTGGTGACTTTTGGGGCACGTTTAGGGGGAAAAAAGGCCCTCCTTTCATCACATGAATAATAATAAAGAATTCCTACAGATACAATAGGGCCTTCGCACTGTAAGTGCTCGGGCCCTAATAATAATAATAATAATAATAATAGCTGTAATAACTGTAATAATAGTTAGTAATAATTACAGTTATATTATAGCATTTAATGCATTGACTCGAGGTTGAAAACAGAAATGTCCGTGGCGTTTGGCCGTCGGCCGCGGCTGCTGGTCTTTTTGAGGGTTCTCACCACTTCCTCTGCGCTAAAAGAAAGTTCTGATTCAGAGCATCTTTGCAGCGTTCCAATACTGTTTTTTTTTTTTTCTCTAAAGATAAAATAAGATATTCCTTTTATTACTCCCTCAATGGGGAAACTCACGTGTTAGCAGCAGTAACTTAACACACACATGCAAGGAAAGGGGTAAAAAAGTGAAAGATGTATATCATTACAAGATATAAACAGTATATACATTGCGGTGGAGATAAAAAATAGTGCAAAGGAAAAAAAACAGTGCAAAAACAGCAGGTAGAATGAGTGTGAGGTTCAGACAGATATTGCATGGATGACGTGGTTACCAGATGGTGCATAGACGCAAACATGAACAGATCATTAAAACTAAACCCGAAAAAATGATGAATGCAGTAAGACAGTTGCAGTAGTTGTCAGTTATTATAAATCACAAATGTGTGTTCAGGCACTTTTAAAAAGAAACAGAGTTTAGTCCACAAAAGTCGGATGTAAAAATGTAAAAATATCAAAATATCAGTCTACTGCAAAACTGGAGAAGAGCGACGGTGACGTGTATTCATGTGATGGTTTAACAAGCGAGTGGAGCCGTTTAGTCTTCTAGCTCGTCTACCAGGTCCACCTTAAAGATCAAAGACTGTGTTTCCAGCATCAATAACCCTTTTTAAAACCTGAATATGATCAATAACCCGGTTAGACGGCCATGTAAACACCAATAACCCCTTTGAATAACCTGAATTTGCTCATATTCAGGTTTTTAAAACCCCAATATGAGCCCTGGGTTACTCCTTTTAAACCTGAATATTGGGTCATGTAAACGCCAAACAGAATATCTCCATCAAACGGAACAGGAATCTGTTTTCTGCACATGTTCTGTTCACAAGGAATCCTGGTCTTTTGAGTCCAGGAAGTTCTTCTAAACACGGAGAAACAAGACCAGGAGGAGACTAATCACTTCATAAATGTAATGAAGGATATGAACATTTCTGCATTTGTAGACGGTAGAAAGTACCGGGATAGAAGATTTACAAGAAGGTGAGAGAAAAGTTGAAGCAGCATTTGTTTTGGATTTGGATACAGGAAGAAGAAGCAGAAATGACGGGAATTACGTCATTCCTCTTATTTCTCTTTTTTAATCTTTTTTCCCTCTTTTTTTCCTTTTTCTTTTTTTCATATTTTTTTCCCTCTTTTTTCCTCTTTATCTTTTTTCTTTTTTTTCTATTTTTTTCCTCTTTTTTTCCTCTTTATCTTTTTTCCTTTTTCATCTTTTTTCTCTTTTCCTCTTTTTTTCCTCTTTTTTCATCATTTCTTTCCTATTTTTTTCCTCTTTATCTTTTTTCTTGTTCTTTTTTTCCTTTTTTTCTATTTTTTTCCTCTTTTTTCCCCTCTTTTTTTCCTCTATCTTTTTTCCTTTTTTTCATCTTTTTTCTCTTCATCTTTTTTTCACCTTCTATTTTCAGTTTTTTCCTCTTTTTTTTCTTTTTTCATTTTTTTCCTCTTTTTCCTCTTTTTTTTTCCTCTTTCTTTTTTCATTTTTTTGATAGCTAGATTTACAAGAAGGAGAGAGAAAAGTTGAAGCAGCATTTGTTTTGAATTTGGATACAGGAGGAAGAAGCAGAAATGACGGGAATTGTGTCATCACGTTCTCCGTGCGTCACTGGTTTGATCCAGATATCCTGAATAATTAATTACCATGGAAACGGAATATTCCCAATGTTTCAGTAACCGGAATATTAGCAATAACCCCAATTTTGACTGCATGTAAACGTAGTCCATGACTTTGACTCTAAAGTAGAAATGTTTAGTTTTTAAAACCACATTCGTACATTGAGCATGTTAAACAATAGAAACTGGAGTGGAAAGGTCACTGGCCGTACTGAAAACCGTTTGACTAACTCAAGCAGCTCCTGAAGAGCTCTCTTCCTTCACTGCTGGATATCGGTCTCCTCTCTTCCTTCACTGCTGGATATCGGTCTCCTCTCTTCCTTCACTGCTGGATATCGGTGCGGCTGCTCCGTTTTTACACCGCGCTGCTGCAGAAGTGAAGACTGGCCAAAGGGGAAAGGAGTGCGTCGTCTCCGGGTTCACCAGAGCGGCCCGGCCTCGGATATATTTGGCTCTGTCAGTTCGCATACACGTCTGCGATGGTCTGCAATTAGGCCGCTTCCTGTTGCGCTGCCATGTCCGGTGTCGGGGAGAAGGCCGGCCGGTGGCCGGGCCTTCTGACGGGGAGAAAGCCGGCCGGTGGCCGGGCCTTCTGACGGGGAGAAGGCCGGCTGGTGGCCGGGTCTTCTGACGGGGTTGCATCTAGTACTGGGCAGTATGACCAAAAATTGATATCACGGTATTTTTCAAAATTATATCGGTTTCACGGTATATCACGGTATTTTTGTTTTTCATGCACAACTGAGTGTTAACCACATTTTCTAATGATTTGGAAAGGAATTGCTGCAGTAAATTGGCTTAGAATGGCCTATTTTACTGTCATGGAGGATGCATAAATCAAATAAATTTGTTGACCATTGACCATAAAAAACTGAACATGTTTTGATTTCCAGCATTATGTTGTTTTGGTTCCACCTCCTGGTGAATGTTGGTAAAATTCTTATGTGGTTACTTTTTGGTTGGCCAACGATTTATGTTTGTGGTGCAACCGTTACGGAGCGGCCAGTCTATTTCCTTATTTTACAACGCCGTTATTAATTGTTCGGTTTTTTTCCCACTTATTCCACCGAACATGAAAGTGTTTTTTTGCCATTTTCGGCCGAACAATTTCGGTTACCGAACAATCGGTGCATCACTAGTTGCATCATCTTCATGTGTCAGCGATGACGGAGATCGTCCAGTTCTTTTGTATTAAAGGGAACAGAACTGGTGACTTTAATAAACTATAAATCATATCTAGATAATCTTTGGAGTGCGTGGTCATTTGACTCGTATCAGAGATTACGTATGAGGTATTTGAGGTGAATGCTGCCTCTCGTCCAATCACAGCTGGGAGAGACTCTTAACTAGATGGAGAAAGATATTCCAGGAGATCCATACGATGATACTTTAGACGTTCTCCAATCGTCTTCATCAAGAGTCGTAGTAATTGGCTCAAAGTACCAATTCTCACATGCTTTCCAAATACACCCCCTCCCTCCCTCATCCCTCCCTCATCCCTCCTTCCCTCCCTCCCTCCCTCCCTCCCTCCCTCCCTCCCTCCCTTCCCTTCCTTCCCTCCTTCCTTCCTTCCATCCCTCTCTCCCTCCTTCCTTCCATCCCTCTCTCCCTCCTTCCTTCCATCCCTCCCTCCCTCCCTCCCTCCCTGAAAGCACTGGAAATTGTGTGTCAGCTACTTCCTCCTTCTCATTTCAACTTCCTGTTCTCTGTGCTGGTTGGGAGTGAGATGCTTTGATAGCCAGGATTTTTATTGCATTTATTGCATTTAACGTCACTTACCTCGGGGTACATGCACCAAAACACCTGTTTTGGCGCATTTGTTACAAGGTGGTGGTGTGTGTGAGGGGGTGTGTGTGAGGGGGTGTGTGTGAGGGGGTGTGTGTGAGGAGGTGTGTGTGAGGAGGTGTGTGTGAGGGGGTGTGTGTGAGGGGGTGTGTGTGAGGGGGTGTGTGTGAGGGGGTGTGTGTGTGTGAGGGGGGGTGTGTGTGAGGGGGGGTGTGTGTGTGAGGGGGTGTGTGTGTGAGGGGGTGTGTGTGTGAGGGGGTGTGTGTGTGAGGGGGTGTGTGTGTGAGGGGGTGTGTGTGTGTGAGGGGGTGTGTGTGTGTGAGGGGGTGTGTGTGAGGGGGGGTGTGTGTGTGAGGGGGTGTGTGTGTGAGGGGGTGTGTGTGAGGGGGTGTGTGTGAGGGGGTGTGTGTGAGGAGGTGTGTGTGAGGAGGTGTGTGTGTGGGTGTGTGTGTGAGGGGGTGTGTGTGAGGGGGTGTGTGTGAGGAGGTGTGTGTGAGGAGGGATATGTGAGGGGGTGTGTGTGAGGGGGTGTGTGTGTGAGGGGGTGTGTGTGAGGGGGTGTGTGTGAGGAGGTGTGTGTGAGGGGGAGTGTGTGAGGGGGTATATGTGAGGGTGTGTGTGAGGTGGTATATGTGAGGGGGTGTGTGTGAGGGGGTGTATGTGAGGGGGTATATGTGAGGGTGTGTGTGTGAGGGTGTGTGTGTGAGGAAGTATATGTGAGGGTGTGTGTGTGAGGAAGTATATGTGAGGGTGTGTGTGTGAGGGGGTGTGTGTGAGGGGGTGTGTGTGAGGGGGTGTGTGTGAGGGGGTGTGTGTGAGGGGGTGTGTGTGAGGAGGTATATGAGGAGGTGTGTGTGAGGGGGTGTGTGTGAGGAGGTGTGTGTGAGGGGGGGTGTGTGAGGGGGTGTGTGTGAGGGGGTGTGTGTGAGGAGGTATATGAGGAGGTGTGTGTGAGGGGGTGTGTGTGAGGGGGTGTGTGTGAGGGGGTGTGTGTGAGGAGGTATATGAGGAGGTGTGTGTGAGGGGGTGTGTGTGAGGAGGTGTGTGTGAGGGGGGGTGTGTGAGGGGGTGTGTGTGAGGGGGTGTGTGTGAGGAGGTGTGTGAGGAGGTGTGTGTGAGGGGGTGTGTGTGAGGGGGTGTGTGTGTTTGAGGGGGTGTGTGTGAGGGGGTATATGTGAGGGGGTGTGTGTGAGGGGGTGTGTGTGAGGGGGTGTGGTCCAACTTTCTAATTGGGGGTAAAGGGGAGCTAATTATCAGACATTTTGCCAATTGTTCAAATCTTTATAATTATAATCTACAATTACCAGGTAATATTATGGAAACAACACACGCTTTCTTTTACAGTCCAGTTTCACTTTAATTACTGAGTAAAAGCCAGGTAAAAATGTCTGTACTTATTGGGTAAATACTTAGTAAATAGAATTACTGGGCAAGTAACTACAAGGTAAGTACCTGGATTACCAGGTAAAACATGGTAACTATCAGGTTAATTACAAGGTCAATAGAGTCATTTACACCCTCGGGGGTACATGCACCAATCCATTGATAATACATAAATCAATAATGAATGGGTAAATACCCGGTAGTTATCCATGAAATGTATAGTAAATACAAGGTAACTACACGGTCATTGAAGTGTAATTAGCTGGTAACTACCTCAAATATAGGTTATAATTTCCTGGTAGTTTGCAGAAAAATACTTAGTAATTACCTGGTACTTACTTAGAAATAATTCATGTAATTTCAGAGTAATTACATGGTAAATTGACTGGTAGTTACCAATATTAACCTAGTAAATACCTGTAATTTCCCTCATAGTTCCATCTAATGTCTTTGTAATTACCTAGTAATGTTTAGTTTAAACAACCAGGTATTTACCATGTTATTACATGGTAAATACACATAATTACATGGTACAAGAAAATACGTAATAATTACCTAGTACTTACTGGGTAAATTACCCGGTAGTTACCATGTAATTACCTTGTAAATACAAGGTACTACTAGGTAATTACAGTGTAATTACCATGGTAATACCTGGTTAATTACTGTACTGTAAAAGAAAGGGTTACCAGCTAAACTAACATGATTTACAGGTTTGAATTGTGAAATTTAATATCTGTTCATGTTCATTAAGCTGCTGCTATTCATTTCATCCATTCAGAATGTTGCACTAAGGTTAAGCCAGAAAGTATTTTAATTTTCTTGTGTTTGTGAGTTTGACTGGATGTCGTTCAACTTCCTCTTTTGAAGTTAAATGTATTTATTTTTGTTATTGCATTATTCTAAACTTTTTGTATTAGTTTACAATTTCATGTTTTTACATTTTGTGGCGCCAGTGCTGATAAGCTTTGTAGAAATAAATGTCCATGTTGTTCTCCAATGGACAATAAAAGAAACTTTTAATTAATTGCCAAAATGTATCTGATCGGGAAAAAGTATCGGAAAAAAAAATCCTGATCGGGACAACCCTAGATAAAAGATCTGTGGCAATTATTGTTTGCATCGTGTGCTTATTTAATGCTTTAGAAAGAGTTAGGCCACCAAACAATGACAGTCATGATCATGCAGGGTTTGTAATAAGTATCAGAAAGGAAAGAAATGGTACCGGGACGTCTGAACCAAGAAGTTCCCAGAACTATTACCACACTGTTGTTGGATGCGTTCCCGCTGACCTCTTGGCCTTTGTGCGTTGCAGCTCTGATGGTACCAAGTGAACAGTGAGCGCTGCTGCCTGAGGACCCGCTGCCCAACGCCCTTCACCATGTCCGGGATCCACGTAAGCTTTTCATTATTATTCCATTTTCAATTTTATTAAATAGCGTCATACAACAAAAGTTGTCTCTAGGATGTTTCCAGAGATCCAGAACATGAACATGAACATAAACATAAACCCCCGAGCAATTATTACATAAACAATGGCAGGTAAAAACTCCCCTAGTGGGAGAAAAACCTTAAGCCAAACAGTGGCAAGAAAAACTCCCCTTTAGGAGGAAGAAACCTGGACCAGGACCAGGATCATAAGGGGGGACCCTCCTGCCGAGGGCCAGACTGGGGGGTCAGGGACGGCAACAGCACAGCAGGCAGGTGGAAGCAGCAGCGGGATGACCGGGGGTGGGGACCGCAGGCAGGTGGAAGCAGCAACAGGATGACCGGGGGTGGGGACCGCAGGCCAGCATGCAGCTCCCGAAGCTCCGGCCTTATCAGCAAGTCCCAGGTTGGGGTTCAAGGTCGGGGAAAGGTTGAGAAGGGGCAGGGACAGGGAGAGGAGTCTTGAGGGACAAATCTCTCCCCCGCCAGACCGGGCCGTTACCCTGCCCCTCTCACTCCCACGCTGCAGGTTCCAGTGTTGTGCATTCAGAGATGCTCTTCACCACCGGCAGAGGATGCTGCACCATGTACAAAAGAGAAAAAAAGGGAGGAGTAGGGGGGGCCAGCACAAGAAACTACAGGAGCGACTCTAACACACTAGAGTTTACACTACCTAGAGATTTACCAACACCAGCTAGAGGTTTACTAAACACTAACTATAGGCTTTACTAAACAGAAAGGTTTTAAGTTTAGTTTTAAAGGTGGAGGTGGTGTCAGCCTCCTTAACCCAGATTGGAAGTTGGTTCCAAAGTAATGGTGCCTGATAGCAGAACGCCCGCCCTCCAAATCTACATTTAGATACTCTAGGAACTACGAGTAAACCTGCACTCTGAGAACGGAGAGCTCTGCCAGGAACATAAGGCACTATCAGGTCTTGTAAATACTGCGGAGCTAAGCCGTTTTGGGCTTTATATGCAAGTAATACAATTTTAAATTGGATTCTGAAAATGTGATTATCATCACATACTATTATTTATCACAAACCTCTGTGTCGGCAGCAACTGTGATGGGAGTCGTGATGTTTATTTATTCAATTCTGATGTACCTGATATGTCTTGAAAATCTTGAGGGGATTTGCTGAAGTTTGTCTTTCACCTTCGTATGGGAACAAATTGGGAGGAGGAATAACTTTTTCTGTGACGGCATCTTCTCCAAGAACACTCTTCTTCTCTTCAGCAGCCGGAGAAATTGTGATCATATTTCACATTTGGTCACGTAATGAGTTATTGAGACTAATCTTTGGTTCCCACCATCAAACTATGTTGATTATAAAGCACTTATGTACCGCCTGATTTAATGTGACTAAGAAAAAAAAAAAAAACTGTTTTTGTCATCTGCATTTACACCCATTAAATATATACATTTACGCAGCGTGTCATTACATTCCTCCGACGCTTCATTTCACATGTCGTCAGCCTGACGGTGGATGGGAACGGCAGAGAAATAAAACCACAGCCGTCGTCTGGTGGTCGTTCACCCAGTCAGTCTGTGGGAAACTCCGGTCCCGCGGCGTTTCATGGCTGGTGTTGGAGCGGTCGTGATCTAACTGGAGTTAACGTTTGACAGCCAGAGCTTTGTGTTGAGCTTCGTCTCCAGCTCTTTCACTCATTAACGGAGCAGCCAGTGTGCGGCCCCGGCTCTCACCGCCGCCTCGTAGACAGGAATTACTACACATTAAAAGCTGCTTTGGGATACCGGAAAGTTCTGTGAAAGTTTGGGATACGAGTGCATGTACAACTTTTAAAGAACATTTAATAGTGCTGGGCGGTATGACCAAAAATGTATATCACGGTATTTTTCAAAATTACATCGGTTTCACGGTATATCACAGTATTTTTTTTTTTTTTTCATGCACAACTGGGTGTTAACCACATTTTCTAATGATTTGGAAAGGAATTGCTGCAGTAAATTGGCTTAAAATGGCCTATTTTACTGTCATGAGGAGGATGCATAAATCAAATACATTTGATTTAGGCTTTTCAAAGAAAAAAATCTTTTACAAAATTACAAGGTTGAAAATATTTATTGAACATAAAAAACTGAACATGTTTTGATTTCCAGCATTATGTTGTTTTGGTTCCACCTCCTGGTGAATGTTTGTAAAATTCTTATGTGGTTACTTTTTGGTTGGCCAACGATTTATGTTTGTGGTGCAACCGTTACGGGACCGGCCAGTCTATTTCCTTATTTTACAACGTCGTTATTAATTGTTCGGGTTTTTCCCACTTATTCCACCGAACTCCGAAAGTGTTTTTTTGTCATTTTCGGCCAAACAATTCCGGTTACCGAACAATCAGTGCATCACTGCTGCTAAACAGTCCCCTCACAAACACTGTCCAGCGGCGCTACGTTCCCAACGTTGTCTAGCTACTGTACATACTCACCGGTATTACGGTATATGAAAAATTCATATCATAAGAAAAATAAACACCGGTATTCGGTATGAACCGGTACCGCCCAGCACTAACATTTAATATAATTTCTTGTGTAAAAGAAAAACCCTTCCTACAGAGATATCACTGGGCAGCAGATTGGTAAAGGTTAGATGGTTTAAGTTACTCTGTCACTTGTTCAAACTCGATTGGTCCAAACAGTGAATGACAGGTTAGTAGCTGGACTATATCAATCAATCATCTTTATTATCGACCGTAGTCAGCAGGGAAAGAGGGTAAAGGAAACATACAATACAACAAAGACAATGATTCATGATAATATAAATACACATAGAGCTAACAAATAAAAGCACCATTAAAATAAATAAAAGCAATAAAAACTATAAAAGGCATGCGTACCAATGTTTCCACATGTGCGATTGGTAGCGAACCGAGCTGTAGCGAGGGTTAATCAGTGCTATTACAATATCATTCTGTGATGCATGTAAGCGACCCTTAATCTTATACATGTGTATTCTCAGCAAGGCTTGAAAGGAGGGAAGAGCAGGGGCCTCATTTAAAATGGAGTGCGTAGGAGTCATACTAAAAGTGCACGTACACTCAAAAGCCGAAAATGCCGGGCGCAAAAAAATATCTGGATCTATAAAACCGCGTGCACGCACACTTGCAAGCAATGTTCGCTTCATAAATCACGGTCCAGCTGGAAGGTTGCGCAGCTGAATCCGCCTCATATCCCTCCCTCTACACGCCCACTCCATACCATAAATGGTGTGTTTTTGCATATGGATGAGCCTGCTGAGCATGCGCAGCAGCTTCCTGCAGCCTGTTTGGCTTCAGGATGAATGAGAAGTATCCAGCCACTAAATTTCACTGAGATCTGAGATCGAAATGTTGAGGATGAGGTGGAGGACAGGAAAACCACATTATCTGGTGGTCACAGTACAAGTAGAAAAAGTATATAAATAGTGGATAAAATAAAGCGAGGGGGTAGCAGAACGCCGTTGCTGCGCTAAACAACGTGAGTTCCCCGGCGCTACAGGGGGGGACATGTCCCCCCGTCTTTTCAAAATCACGTTTTTGTCCCCCCCACTTTTTACGGTAGGCTCAACCTGTGATTGCAAATCATCAAGACTCTCGATGGGAAGACGGGACGGGACCAGCTCCCCCTCCTCCCCTCAGAGCTGCTCTAAGCTGATTTATGGTTCTGCGTCACCAACGCAGAGCCTACGCCGTAGGGTACGCGGCAACGCGCACCCTACGGCGTAGGCTCTGCGTTGGTGTGACGCAGAACCATAATTCAGGCTTAAAAGTAAACACAACATGCGCGCACGTACCCGTGCATGACAGGCAGATACACACGGAGAGAAGAGACTATTACTTTAATTTTTATTTTTTTGAAAACTTTATCCTTATGAACACCATTGTTATATAGTCCAACTTTCCTTATTTTAATCAGAACACTTTCTTTTTTCCTCTTCGGCGTGGAGTAGTGGGCTCGGAGCGGCCGCCCCCGTCTGCTCCACCAGAGTCCTGACTGACTGAGCTTCACACACAGAGGACACGATCAGCGCTATTTTATTTTATTTTATTATTTTAAGTCTGATATATGTTGTGATATGTGATGACATTATTAAGAGTATGACATGAATCTGGCTTCATTTCACCACCTCACAGCCTGCGTCGCCAGTTCCCCGTGTCTTAAGTCAATTCTTACGGGAGGGTCAGGGTTGCCGTAAAGATACGCAGATTTTTCGGTTATTTTTTTCTTTTTAGATCCGAGGATTTGCGTAGAAGGTGGCTTCCGCAACTTTCAGGCGCTTTTTCTGCGCAAGCAAGCTTTATAGATGAGGCCCCTGGTCCTTAAAAAGCCCACTAGCGCTGCCACCCCTAGGAACTTTCATCAGGATCCTGAGTGCATCATTATAGGCCACCTGGAGCTTCTCATACTCTCTTTAGTGTATTTCACCCATAAGGGGGCTGTATATACAGGGGTGCAGTATGCTCTAAACAGATTGACCTTAACCTCAGACGAGCAGTAGTGAAACCTCCTGACAAGCATGTTGGCTTTAGCATACAGCATCATGTCAGCATCATCTACCAGCTCAACATATGCTACACTTCAGTGAAGAAATACATTATATGAGCCACACTTTTCTGAAAACAGTACGGTATGAAACGCTACTGGAAAACCTTTTCTTCTCCTTCATTTACCCCAGCCGGTGCCGAGCTTTGTTCCTCTCACGTCAGCAGGACGAGCAGCTTTGGCGTCGCCACCATGCTCTTTAAACTGACCCCTTCAAAAGATACAAGGCCGTTTAGAAATCCTCCCCATGGTGGAAAAACATCCGCCAAGAACTCTAATGCTGATTATAAATCTGAAACTGCAGTTTTTCAGTCGGGTTGCAAAGGCTCATGGGAATGTTGCACTTGATTTGATTATTGGAGTGTGTGTATGCAACAAAAGATGATGCAATAGCCTTAAAGAGCACCTTCTTTAGTGACTACTTCCTATTATATTCATAAAGACACAATGCACACACTATCAGATGATACAGTATTAAAGACTAAAACAAGCAGGTTGGATCCATCCACACCCGTATAAACTTATCAAACAGCCACCCATGCCCAGTGGACGTTGGCACATGAGTGAAAACTGCTGGAATGAATCTTTGCTGCAGATTTCTCTGGCTGCACTCGTAGGCAGTGTTTATTAAAAGTGGATTTTAACTGCGTAACGGCTGACACTACGGACAAGGTCAGCAGAGATTTCTGCTCCATCACCACATCGTTCCTCGCCGCTGACGCTCGTCTGACGCTCGTCTTCGGGTGATGATCACGTGTAGTCCGGGTGAATCAGGTAGCGTGGATGCCAGGATGCCTGATCAAACGGTAGTTTAGGTTACTAAAATGAAAACATGCATACAGACACATTTACGCAGTCAGTTCGCCACATCTCTGCAGCCCCTCTATTCTCCTCTATAGAGGAAAAACAGCTGCAACTAGTGGAGAAGACGGGATAACAGTTGATTATCGGCTTAAATTAAAGGCAGTTGGACTTGACAGTGACCCGTACAGTTACCCCAAGAACCAGTGGTCCATGGACATTAATATTTGGTACAGTTACCAAGAACCAGTGGTCCATGGACATTAATATTTGGTACAGTTACCAAGAACCAGTGGTCCATGGACATTAATATTTGGTACAGTTACCAAGAACCAGTGGTCCATGGACATTAATATTTGGTACAGTTACCAAGAACCAGTGGTCCATGGACATTAATATTTGGTACAGTTACCAAGAACCAGTGGTCCATGGACATTAATATTTGGTACAGTTACCAAGAACCAGTGGTCCATGGACATTAATATTTGGTACAGTTACCAAGAACCAGTGGTCCATGGACATTAATATTTGGTACAGTTACCAAGAACCAGTGGTTCATGGACATTAATATTTGGTACAGTTACCAAGAACCAGTGGTCCATGGACATTAATATTTGGTACAGTTACCCCAAGAACCAGTGGTCCATGGACATTAATATTTGGTACAGTTACCCCAAGAACCAGTGGTCCATGGACATTAATATTTGGTACAGTTACCAAGAACCAGTGGTCCATGGACATTAATATTTGGTACAGTTACCAAGAACCAGTGGTCCATGGACATTAATATTTGGTACAGTTACCAAGAACCAGTGGTCCATGGACATTAATATTTGGTACAGTTACCCCAAGAACCAGTGGTCCATGGACATTAATATTTGGTACAGTTACCAAGAACCAGTGGTCCATGGACATTAATATTTGGTACAGTTACCAAGAACCAGTGGTCCATGGACATTAATATTTGGTACAGTTACCAAGAACCAGTGGTCCATGGACATTAATATTTGGTACAGTTACCAAGAACCAGTGGTCCATGGACATTAATATTTGGTACAGTTACCAAGAACCAGTGGTCCATGGACATTAATATTTGGTACAGTTACCAAGAACCAGTGGTCCATGGACATTAATATTTGGTACAGTTACCAAGAACCAGTGGTCCATGGACATTAATATTTGGTACAGTTACCAAGAACCAGTGGTTCATGGACATTAATATTTGGTACAGTTACCAAGAACCAGTGGTCCATGGACATTAATATTTGGTACAGTTACCAAGAACCAGTGGTCCATGGACATTAATATTTGGTACAGTTACCCCAAGAACCAGTGGTCCATGGACATTAATATTTGGTACAGTTACCCCAAGAACCAGTGGTCCATGGACATTAATATTTGGTACAGTTACCCCAAGAACCAGTGGTCCATGGACATTAATATTTGGTACAGTTACCCCAAGAACCAGTGGTCCATGGACATTAATATTTGGTACAGTTACCAAGAACCAGTGGTCCATGGACATTAATATTTGGTACAGTTACCCCAAGAACCAGTGGTCCATGGACATTAATATTTGGTACAGTTACCAAGAACCAGTGGTCCATGGACATTAATATTTGGTACAGTTACCAAGAACCAGTGGTCCATGGACATTAATATTTGGTACAGTTACCAAGAACCAGTGGTCCATGGACATTAATATTTGGCCACGAATCCAGTTTCCTGATATTTATATGTACTTAATTTCTACGCCGGGGAAATACACGAAGCAAAGCTTGAAGATACAAAAGTCTTGACGCTTGGTCCGACTTCAAGGCAGGATTTGTTGTAGAAATTAAAGTGATGAGGACACCGAACTTTATGATTTGACCGTTTAACGTTAGCTACCCAAAAATCCAACATTACCTGATACAAAATGGGAACCAGTAAACCACGTTTCGGTGCCTGGAATCCAGTTGTTTCTGAGAATTGCAGTGATCCATTTGTCTCTCTTGAACTTATTTTTGGGCAGTCTGTAAAACGATAACTCGCTATATCTATGAGTACAGTCGATCGCACAACAGCTCTTTCCCATTTTAGATGTTTTCCAGTTGCTCAAACTGAAAGTTTACGCTGACACTCAGTCTTTCTGACACTCAGTCTTTCTGACACTCAGTCTTTCTGACACTCAGTCTTTCTGACACTCAGTCTTTCTGACACTCAGTCTTTCTGACACTCAGTCTTTCTGACACTCAGAGGGCGTAACCTGCTGTGAAGTCTCATCCGTGACGTCATGCTTATTCCCTCCATTCTCGGTCTGATTCCTCCCTGCCCTCACATGCTGACGACTCTCCCCAAAACCGTGTGTCCTGATCATCACGGGAGGTGCACAGAAACGAAACATGATGCCGAGCTTCAAGCTTTGACCCCGGGTTCCAAACTGTCCAGGTCCCAGTGGAGCGTTGAAGGAACGCACCAGGAAAAACCCATCCCTGCAAAGCTGCAGGTCACCGAGATCCTCCACATCATCGTGAGGGTCACTGGTGTCTCATGATCTCTCTGCTTTAGAGCGTCATGTCATTTCATCTGATCCATGTTATTTTATCATCACATGATGGATGGTTAGGGCGGGGGACGGGGGGAACTCGAGGTCAACTAACTTCAGGACAGCTTTACTGTCACCGGGGAGAATGATCAGCTCAAACACACTGCAAAAACTCAAAATCTTACCAGTAATTACCAGAAAAAAAACTTATTTGACAATTTTCACCTTTTTTCAAGTAAATTTTCACTTGAAATAAGTAGAAAAATCTTCCAGTGGGACAAGATTTATCTTCTTATTACAAGCAAAAAAAATCTTTCTATGTATTTTAAGTGAAAATCTACTTTGAAACAGGTGAAAATTGTTTTGTTTTTTTTTCCAACGACATTTAGACTTTTTTTCTTGACTTTTTTCTCGACATTTAGACTTTTTTTTTCTAGAAATTTTGAGAAAAATGTTGAGAAAAAAGTTGAAATGTCGAGAGAAAAGTTGAAATTTTGAGAAAAAAGTTGAAATGTCGGGATACACTTAAAACAAGACTCATTACCAGAGAAATAACTTATTTGACAGTTTTCACTTGTTTCAAGTAGATTTTCACTTGAAATAAGTAGAAAAATCTGCCAGTGGGACAAGATTTATCTTCTCATTACATTGTTCAACTAGCAGATTTTCCTACTTATTTCAAGTGAAAATCTACTTGAAACAGGTGAAAATTGTTGTTTTTTTCCAGTGATGAATCTTGTTTTAAGTGGAATGAGATTTTTTTTTGACTAAAAATGAGACATTTTAACTAGAAATAAGACAAATATTCCTGGTAAGATTTTGAGTTTTTTCAGTGTAGTTTCACAAACTACCCAGGACCAGCAGAGATCTGGGGTATTTATCTCATTTATCTCATTTATCTCACACTTTCTTGTGTCGTAGGCGCCGTGGTCGACTGGCACCGAGTGCGTGGCCAAATACAACTTCCAGACCGCCAACGAACAGGACCTGCCCTTCTGTAAAGGAGACGTGCTGACCATCATCGGAGTCACCAGGGTAAGAGAGGAGGAGAAACTCTCACAGCTCACGTCCTCATGCACTCATCACCTCTCAGGAAAGTTTAGCTATTAAAGTATTTACATCTCAGAGAGAGTTCACTCAAGATCAAAGATCAGGTTCTGAATTTTGAGTTTTTTTAGTCTAGAAGAAAGTGTGCGAACACGTACACCTAAATAAAACAGCTTCTCCAGAGTTCCAGGGTTCATAAACGACTATCTCTCTAGAACAGGGGTGTCAAATGTTAATTTACTAAAAAGAAAGGCATAAATAATTGCCATGAATCGCAGCATATCCGATAATATATTTCTTCTACAAATCAAAGCAGATGTGCAGCAGATGCAGCAGTTTGACATTTTTTTAGTTTTTTAGAATGCATTTGCCGATTTTATTTCTTTGTAGACGGCCGTTTATTTTTATTAACTGACTACTATTATATATCTTCACAGGAAAAATATCACTGCTAAAAAAGATGATAGAAGATTTTTATTCAGAGAATTTCAGTTTTGAACACGAGGATAGTGACAAAGTAAAACAGTTAAAAAAGAAGTGCTGACTTTTTCGGCACACTGGCGTAAATATCCGCGCCAATTTTTAAAAATAAATACACTTAATTGTACTGGAAAAATCTCTAAATCACAAAGAAACACTCTCGGATGTAATAAGAAAGATTTTGCTTTTAATTAAATTTCCTATAAAAAAGCGAAATATAAAAAAAACATACTTGTTTCTGTTTATCTTTGTAAAATGATATTAAAAGTATCTTACATAATTTGAAAAAAAACGAGAAATTTCAAGAAAAGATCCTGAAGAAATATATTTTACATAATTAGAGTGTAAACAAAGTGCATATTTCCTTTCAAATTAACTAAACTGATATTGGATTAGATAACAATAGTAAAAAAAAAAAAGAATTAGAGAAAACATTTTCCGCACCGTTTTTGTTATTTTGAGCGTGCGGCCCGCGAGAAAAAAACTGGTAAAATCCGGCCCGCCAAGCAAAATGAGTTTGACACCCCTGCTCTAGAATGTAAAATTCCCATCCTGGCGTGTCTGGGTATCTTCTCCAGCAGCCCTGTGAGCCGGGGCCTGGAGCTTCTAGGTAAAAGGCGATGCCAACAGACAAAACATAGTAGATATTGTGCTGATCAGCAGCCAGAACAAGCAGAACAACCAGAACAACCAGAACAACCAGAACATCTATGCTGTTAGTGAATATTTGTGCAGTAGAACCAAAAAAGAGCCTTATGAAGACGTACATGATTATATGAATGTCTGTCACCTGCTAGCGCTAGCGTAAACCTTTCACCTTTTTTAAATCCTGGCTATTGGAGGAACAACACTGTCATCAAAACCAGGATTAAACTGGTGGTTTGTTTTAATGTTAATTATCTGTTTTTTATTGTTTTAATTCGTACATACTACGGCAATTTACAATGCAACACACACTTTGTACTGTATGTGACACAACTTGGATATTCTCAGTACCATAATATTACCATCGCTGGTATTTCATTATCGTAATATGCATTTTTTAGCTCAAGTCACTTTAGACTGAAGTCATTTTAGATACAATCCATCCTGCTTTTAAATGCTGCTAAATCTGTTTTGCTACTATGTATGTTTTACGTTTGTTCCCTTGTTTGACTGAATAGTTTGTTTTCTGTGGGGACTAGCGGGTGGAAACTATAATTTCTGCTAAAACCTGGTGTATTTACACTGATTAATGTAGTGTTCATGAATATGCATTGTCCCGTCTAAAATAAACTTAAAACGTGTCCCGTTTTGACGGTTTCAGGATCCGAACTGGTACCGAGCGAGGAACACGGTGGGCAGAGAGGGAACCATTCCAGCCAACTATGTCCAGAAGAGGGAAGGAGTGAAGTCTGGAGGGAAGCTGAGCCTGATGCCGTGAGTACCAGAGAGATCCAGAGAGATCCAGAGAGATCCTGCAGAGATCCGGAGAGATCCTGCAGAGATCCTGCAGAGATCCTGCAGAGATCCAGAGAGATCCTGCAGAGATCCAGAAAGATCCTGCAGAGATTCAGAGAGATCCTGCAGAGATCCAGCAGAGATTCAGATAGATCCTGCAGAGATCCAGAGAGATCCTGCCGAACGATTCAATTCTTTATCGATTCTCATTTAGCAAAAAGGAGAACAAACAATTTTAGTATCAAAAATGGTATCTAAATTTGTATCTTTGTTTTATATCTTTGAACAAAAAAATATAAGTGAGGTCTTAAGACGCCCCCAGCATTGGGATCCTCCATGGTGCCAGGGGGTCCCCACTAAATTATTTGTAATATGAAATATGTATTTAATATAAAATAATAAAATAAATATTCTTCTGTAGAAATTAACTAAATACAACTAATTATTTTGTGGCAATTACACAAGAATGTCCAGTAACATGTTCAACACCACAAGCTTTACATGACAATCATTGTTCCCAGAGACGATTTAAAGTCACTGCTGGTAACATTCATCTATTCTGGCCTGATTCTCTTCCCTGCCTTGATGAAAGGAGAATCTAGCGGTAGAAGCTCTTTAACTTCTCCCATAGATGAGCTGACGAGCTGCAGCTGTGTCAGGAGCTCCGGAGCGCCCGGCACGTCCGCGTGGCCGAGCGCGCAGCTCTTCTAAAGCATGAATTACGCAGAGCCTACGGCGTAGCGTACGCCGTACGGTGCGTGTCGACGCGTACCCTATGCCGTATGCTCTGCGTTGGTGTAACGCGGAACCATAAATCATTCTTACCACACGCCGGCTGACTCCGCACTCCCAGCGGATCAGCCGGCTGAGTCCTAACAGTTTCCCCCCGTTGTTGAAATGTCCACATTGCAAGAATTGTCGCCCTGTTTTCATCCTTTATGGTAAAATGTAACCAAACTTTAGAGCGTTTATGCCACTTTGTCCCCGTGTTTTCCTGCTGGGCGCGAATGCGCACGTTGCGCAACGTGCTTGGTGACGTGATTTGCTCCCACTGGAATCGATAAGGGAATCGTTTGCAAAAAAGGCAAACGATTCCAAGGAATTGAAACACTGGGAACCGGTTCTCAACAAGAACCGGTTCTCGATTCCCATCCTTAGAGACGACTGTACGGCCTGAGAAGTGTGTGTGAGTTGTGTTGAAAAGCACACTCGGGTGTGTGACGGTGCTATCGTTCCCCCGTCTGCGTCGACTTCAGACGGTGTGAATTCTCCTCCAGTCTTCGGGCTGTAATCGTCGTGCCGTCGTCTCCGTCACCGCCGGAGAGGTCAGATCTGAGCGGCGTCTCCCTCTTTGAAGCCGGAGTAATTCAGAGACGTAACGAGACAGGAGACAAACGAAATGAGACGGGAAAGCCGAGCGTGAAAAGCAGAAAGCCGTTAAAAACCTTCAAATGGAGTGTTGAAGTTTGATGTTTGACTTTAAAGTTATAAAAAGCTTCCTGATGGAGGATTGCTCAGTTATGTCATGCTTTCTTTGTTTTTAATATTTAATTGTATTGCAGAAAGTACGTTTGACTTTTTAAATTATAAAAAAAAAACTTACAAGAACTGGACTGAAATTACAGTATTTTCTGGACTATAAGCCGCTACTTTTTCCATAGGTTTTCAACCAGCAGCTTATACAAAGGTACGTCTGGGGCGGCAGTAGCTCAGGTGGTAGAGCGGGTCGTCCAATGATCGGAAGGTCGGCGGTTCGAATCCCGCTCTGTCCCAGTTTGCTGTCGTAGTGTCCTTGGGCAAGACACCTTACCCACCTTGCCCCGTGTGAATGTGTTTGAATGTGTATGAATGTTGGTGGTGGTCGGAGGGGCCGTTAGGCGTGATATGGCAGCCACGCTTCCGTCAGTCTGCCCCAGGGCAGCTGTGGCTACAATGTAGTTTACCACCACCGGAGAGAATGTGAATGAATGAATAATGATTTCTGTAAAGCGCTCTGGGTGCCTTGAAGGGCGCTATATAAATCCAAGTCATTATTATTATTATTATAGTCCCGAAAATCCGGTATGTTTTTTTCTGGAGACGTGATCTTCAGTGGAGATGTGCAGTACGGCGTACGGGCCGAACCTCGGCCCCCACTGTTCCTCCTGTGACGACTCCCGGGTTTACGATCCCGGGAGCGCGAGGTCTTTACGTGCAGAGATCAGCCATAAATCTGCTCAGCTTTTCTGAGTCTGTAACATCTTGATGGCAGGAAGCTTTTTAATAGACTTTTTTCTGTCTCCTCATCAGCACCAGTGAAAGCTTCAGCCCTGTCTGTCTGTCTGTCTGTCTGTCTGTCTGTCTGTCTGTCTGTCTGTCTGTCTGTCTGTCTGTCTGTCTGTCTGTCTGTCTGTCTGTCTGTCTGTCTGTCTGTCTGTCTGTCTGTCTGTCTGTCTGTCTGTCTGTCTGTCTGTCTGTCCGGCTCCGGCCTGACGCTGCGTCTGTGCCGTCGTGTGTCCTGAAACGGCCTCGTGGAAACTTTACGTTATCCACGTTGAGCGGTAGTTCTGTTTCATGAAAAGACACTTCAGCCACGGGTGGTTATTCTGACATTTGATGACTGTAATTGTGTGGGAGGAAGAAGTTTAATCTTCAGGTTTCCATCCAACTCTTCTGAACTCGGAGCTAAAATGTACCGATATGAAAAAACCCAGATTGAACCGACTGATCCGTATATGCGCTATTGATTTAAGATGCTTTCATTATGCTATTTTGTTAGTTTTGTTAACCCTCCAATCTTTAAATCTATATTTATTTCCATATTTGTATACAGGACTGTCTCAAAAAATTAGAATATTGTGATTTTCTGTAATGCAATCACAAAAACAAAAATGTCATACATTCTGGATTCATTACAAATAAACTGAAATATTGCAAGCCTTTTATTATTTTATTATTGCTGATCATGGCTTACAGCTTAAGGAAACTCAAATTTCTTTCTTTTTCCGGCTCTTGACGAAGGCGGACGCTTTTTCTGCTCCTCTCCCTTATCCATCTGCCCTGCTACTGCTTTTGTCCTGTCTTGTCTTCAGAGTCTCTCCTTTTCACTCCTCCGAAACTCTACAATCATGGAATTGATTAACTGGTCTCTCAGCACAATTGACCAAATTTTTGCGACAAGAAGTCAGGGGGTAAGGGAGCCCTCCTGCCCCGATGGGACATTTTAAGCTGGATACACAATGGATTCCTACAAAAACTGGAAACCTTTGTGCCTCAAGATTCTGTCTGTTGAGGACGTTGAAGACGCTTCATAATTGGATTCATGATAGCAGGATTTCTTCTAATTGGAGTAGGGGGATTCCTGGTCTACCGACAAACGCGTAAGTCGTCGACAGCTGTTTTGGCTCTTTCAGAGCTGCCGGACGTGGCTGAAGGATCAAGCAAGGTGATCAACACTCAGACTTTAACGCTGGGGGAGCAAAACCGTAACTTGGATGCGATTCTCGGACAGAATTGCAGGCTGGCGGCGTCTTTGAGCTCATTGGCAAGATGGAGAAGACCTTGGAGAAGTTGGAAGTTCGGCTTGGTGGAAATTGATCACAAATTCGTCTGATTGGAGTCGCCATTGATGAACCAGAGACTTAAGGCAGACGGAAAATTACTGAGGCTGCCTGGTTTGCAATATAATTGTTGATTCTATAATCTGGCCTTGACAGGGCGGTTTTGGCCGATCGCTCTGGTCACAATCTCTCTGGTGGAATGTAAACAAGGCACTCTGCCCCCACTAGCCCTCCCCTCTCAGGAACATCTGTGGACCTGTTTCAGAACTGACCGAGCCGTCTGATAACATCAAGGACATTGGCTGAGAGCAGCTCTGAGAGAAGTTCACGGACTTACCGCTACACACACTTACTGATAACCACACCTCCCTCAACTCAACGCCTTCCTCGGCCCCCCCCTCTTATCAGCCCCCCCAACAGTCTCCGGGTTTCGAGCGCCACGAAGCCGCGGCGATCACTTGGATGTACTGGGCTGTGTTTTTTTGCACCTTGACACTAGGTATTAATACACAGTGTGAAGATGCCTTTTTTTTCCTCCTCCTCCATCCCAGTGTCATCCTTCCTCTAAAAAATGGCGTCCGTATTAATGGTGCACTCGTTAATAGTTCTCTCGTCTGATTTATGTCTGACTTGGCAATAAAGCTTTTTCTGATTCTGATTCTGAAATATCCTATCTCAAAAAATTTGAATATTCTGGGAATCTTAATCTTAAACTCCTAAGCCATAATCAGCAATATTAAAATAATAAAAGGCTTGCAATATTTCAGTTGATTTGTAATGAATCCAGAATGTATGACTTTTTTGTTTTTTTAATTGCATTACAGAAAATAAAGAACTTTATCACAATATTCTAATTTTCTGAGACAGTCCTGTATAGCTATCACTTTTCTTCTTTCTTCTCATAAAGTCACAGAGACATTCTCATTATCGGCCTGTTTGACATTGGCTTGATTGATTATTTTGACGTGGATGTCGTCGTGGATTCACTTCCTTCCCTGATGTGTTTCCTTCGTACTCCGGCGACCAGACGCTGTTTTTTTTCGGGGCTCGTGGATGATTTTTGTCATGAATTACTAACACGTCTCAGGAGAGGAGCTGTCCTCCCGTTCTGGGTTACATAAGAGTTCAGCTGTGGTCTCGTATCCCCCTGCTCACACGGACGGCTCCACACACGGCGCTGCTTCTGGTTCGTGTAAATATTAGCAGTTTGGTTTTTTTGGGGTTTTTTTATCCGTTTTTTTTGTGTTTACTATTTTTTCCTCTTGTATATTACTCATTTTTCTACATTTTATATTGCTCTTTTTTAGTGATACACCGATTGTTGGGTAACCGAAATTGTTCGGCCGAAAATGGCAAAAAAACACTTTCGGTGGAATAAGTGGGAAAAAAAACGAACAATTAATAACGGCGTTGTAAAATAAGGAAATAGACTGGCCGCTCCGTAACTGTTGCACCACAAACATAAATCGTTGGCCAACCAAATAGTAACCACGTAAGAATTTTACCAACATTCACCAGGAGGTGGAACCAAAACAACATAATGCTGGAAATTAAAACATGTTCAGTTTTTTACGTTAAATAGATATTTTCTACCTTGTAATTTTGTAAAAGTTTTTTTTCTTTGAAAAGCCTAAATCAAATGTATTTGATTTATGCAATGGTGAAAAAATTGGCAAAATAAATGAAAAACTGCTGAAGAACCATGTTCGGTATTCGGTTTATTATTAGTTGCGGTTTCGGCCACAAATTTTCATTTCGGTGCATCACTACTCTTTTTTTATTATTTAACTATTTATTGGTTATTTCTATTTACATTTTTTATATAAACCGTTGAGCGTGTGTGTTTGGCTGCTGCACGATTTAATTTCTCCTCTGGGAGATCAATAAAGTCTTCTATTCTATTCTGCTCCGGCCCCCCTGCATCCACCTCCTCTCTCTCCGCCGCCCCCTTGTGGCAGATTTCTGCCCCACAGAATAATAGCATCATCTCAAAGAAATCTGGGCTATTCCGCCCTCGTTGTCCGCCCTCCTTCCTCCGTCCTGCTGATCCACTTGTTTACCACATTTCCAGGACTCTCTTGTCTCAGCGTGATGCCGTTTCTCTGAAAACTGCAGCTGATTTCTGGGGACAAAGCGGCGGGTGTTTCCCCGCGCGTCTCCGCCATGACGAGCCTCCACTTGGCGCCCACGCTCAGATTAGTGGGAGTTAAAGAGCTGCTGTCCATCGGAGACGCTGCTGCACTGATCTAATCAACTCAACCCGTATTAAGCTGCTTAGCCACAAGGGCTAGTGCTGTTTCAGGAGGAAGAGGAGGAGGAGGAGGAGGCGTGTGTGTGACGGAGTCAGCCACAGGAAAACAGGATAAATCAATTAGACCAGTTAATTACCACCCATTGACCAGTCAAACCCTGTGGGGAGAACCCGAGCGCGGTGGCCGTCGCCGTCTAATCTGACCCAGCACATACGGAGTGGCGTAAATCGCTGGATTTCCTGATGGTTGTGGGATCCGTGGAGATGGAGAAAATGACTTTTACAATTACTACACTTATTAAAAACCAAGACACCTGCAGGCCACAGGTACCAGATCATTAGCCGGTGCTGTAACACGACAGAAATACACCTGTAAAGGTGATAAATGTGATGCTTCATCATTAGCTTCAGCTCTTATGTGAAGCAATAACCTCTAATGGCACTTTTCCACTAGTACCAACTCTTCACATCTCAACTCGGCCTGGTTTCTTTTCCACTACAATCCTTCACCTGCAGCAGAAGTAGGAGGTTGGAGAAGCTGCTGAGACATATTTGATTGTGTATCTAAAGGAAGAAGAGAACAACACTAAAGATGTAGAACCTGGAGGAGATGATAGATAAAGATGTAGAACCTGGAGGAGATGATAGATAAAGATGGAGGAGATGATAGATAAAGATGGAGGAGATGATAGATAAAGATGTAGAACCTGGAGGAGATGATAGATAAAGATGGAGAACCTGGAGGAGATGATAGATAAAGATGTAGAACCTGGAGGAGATGATAGATAAAGATGGAGAACCTGGAGGAGATGATAGATAAAGATGGAGGAGATGATAGATAAAGATGGAGGAGATGATAGATAAAGATGGAGAACCTGGAGGAGATGATAGATAAAGATGTAGAACCTGGAGGAGATGATAGATAAAGATGGAGAACCTGGAGGAGATGATAGATAAAGATGGAGGAGATGATAGATAAAGATGTAGAACCTGGAGGAGATGATAGATAAAGATGGAGGAGATGATAGATAAAGATGTAGAACCTGGAGGAGATGATAGATAAAGATGTAGAACCTGGAGGAGATGATAGATAAAGATGGAGAACCTGGAGGATCTTCCTTTTTCCTTTCCTTTTTAATCCCGACATTTCGACTCTTCTCAACGTTTCAAGATTGTACTTCAACATTAATCAATATCAAGTTTAAAAATGAGAGAGAGAGAAGCTTCAAGCAGTGACGCTTTTTAATTTTCTTTAGTTTGTCTCTGCTGCTGAAAAGTCAGCTGGAGCCGTGAGCAGCTATGAAGAGACAGATCTCCTGATGGTTCCTTATCTCCGTCTAGATCCCTTTTTAATTCTCTCCTCAGCACCAGGTTTATGAACATCTGACCCTCAGAGTTGGATCACCAAACAGACTTATAATAATAATAATAATAATAATAATAATAATAATACCTTTATTTATAAAGCGCTTTTCAAAAACAAGTCACAAAGTGCTTTACATGCAATTAAAAACAGGAAACAAACAATTAGTACAATATTAAGATACAATTGAGAGATAATAAAAACAGACAAATAACACAGTCAGTTAAACGCAAGTCTAAAATAGTGAGTTTTTAAAAGTGACTCAAAAGAAGACAGTGTGTTATTTCCCTGATCTCCTCCGGCAGGTCGTTCCATCAGCGAGGGCTGAAACAGAAAAGGCCCGGTCACCCTTGGTCTTTAAGTTAGACCCAGGAATGTCCAGGAATGACCCACCAGAGGATCCCAGGGTGAGGTCAAAGGTCAGCTATGGAATCAGGAGCTAGCCCCATACCAGCCTTAAAAGTAATAATTAAAATTGTATTATTGCTGATCATGGTTTTGGCCGATCGCTCTGGTCACAATCTTCCTGGTGGAATGTAAACAGGGTGACTCTTCCCCCAATAGCCCTCCCGTCTCCCACGACCACCTGCGGACCCTGTTTTCAGAACTGACCGAGCCGCCTGATAACATCAAGGACATTTGCTGAGAGCAGCTCTGAGCGAAGTTCACGGACTTACCGCTACACACACACTTACTGATAACCACACCTCCCTCAACTCAACGCCTTCCTCGGCCCCCCACTCTTATCAGCCCCCCTCAACAGTCCCCGGGTTTCGAGCGCCACGAAGCCAGCCTTAAAAGTAATAATTAAAATTTTAAAATCCACTCTAAAACGGACTGGGAGCCGGTGAAGGGACTTTAAAATTGGTGTGACGTGTTCTCTCCTGTTGGACCGGGTAATGAGTCTGGCTGCTGCATTTTGAATTAACTGTAGTTTATTTAGATTTTGCTGAGTGAGGCATGAAAAAAGTGAATTGCAGTAATCTAACGGGGATGAAATAAATGCATGTATAACTGTCTCTAAGTTTTTAGATGAAAGAAATGACCTGATTTTGGATATTTTGATACTTCTGCTGCCGTTGCTGGTGGAATAAAATGAACCAGAATCTCCGTCAGAGTCTCTTTCTCTGATGTCACATCCTGACTCAGACGTCTGACTCCAACCCCCCGACCAATCGGTGGCCTGGAGTGTGATGATGTCACAGCCCGACTCAGCTGTTTAGAACCTCAGTAGAATAGTTACAGAAAAAGTATCTACCGTATTTTCTGCACTATAAGGCGCACCTTCAATGAATGACGTATTCTAAAACCTTTTCCATATATAAGGCGCACTGCATTATAAGGCTACACTAACTAAATATCTGGTAAAATACCGACTATAGTGTCTGGGGTTGAGTTACGTATCTACCTGATGGAGCTGCTACAGGAAATGCTACAAAATCCTACAGCAAATGCAAAAAAAAAACAATAAGAAAAGTACCGTATGTCAAACTTTATTAACAAAATAAAAACCAGCTTTGCTCCGTCTTGTCAAAGTCGCCATTATTATGTTGTCTTGAACGTCTGTGACCATTCCTGACGTTTTTAGCGCCGTTATTTCTGCGACACCAACTACATTTCCCACAATCCCCCTGACTACATTACCCACAATCCCCCTGACTACATTACCCACAATCCCCCTGACTACAGTAACAGAAATTACCGTAATGATCATATATAAGGCACTGCCAGTTTTTGAGAAAATTAAAGGCTTTTAGGTTTAGCTTTATAGTGCAGAAAACACGGTACTCGGCACGTTAGACCCTGGTGGAGAAGAACCAGAGTGGAGCCGAGCTGAGTGGGTTCTAGTGGAAAAGAGCCGTCAGTAAAGGAACAATAGCCCTTTATGCTATCGTAGCATGTGAAGATCATCAGCTGATCGTGTTTGTATCCGAGCAGGCTGAGGAATCAGCCCCGGGTCCCCGGGTCCCCCCCCAGCCCCGGTTCCCCTCAGACCCGGGCCAGACCCCCCCTCCCCCCGGGTCCCCCGTCCGCCCCCCCCCAGCCCCGGGTCTACAAACCCGACCCACTCCGGCCTCGTCTAGGCAGTTTTTGGGTTTTCCTGTTATTTTGTGTCAGTTTCCGGCTCTGCCCTGCAGAGTGTGTGTGTGTGTGTGTGTGTGTGTGTGTGTGTGTGTGTGTGTGTGTGTGTGTGTGTGTGTGTGTGTGTGTGTGTGTGTGTGTGTGTGTGTGTGTGTGTGTGTGTGTGTGTGTGTGTGTGTGTGTGTGTGTGTGTGTGTGTGTGTGTGTGTGTGTGTGTGTGTGTGTGTGTGTGTGTGTCCAGTGTTTCCTGTTGTTTGGGTTCAGGTACATTTCCAGTGACTCCCCCAGAGCCCCGTCCCCCCCACCCTCTTCCCACTCCAGACTGGAAGTGCCGCCGGTTCCCACTTTGCTTCTTCCAACTCTTTCCAGACGCTGGGTGAAAGTGTAAATGATTTCCAGGGCGGGAATAGCCAGTGGGATCACATTTGGAGTTCTGATTTGGGTGTTTCTGATTGTATAAACTCCACTTTTGAATAAGAACCACACAAATCAAACTTCTCAACTGTTGCATTAACAGTATTATCAGTTCATCCCCGTCTGACCCTCATTTCACCGCGTTTCTGTCCGTGCAGCTGGTTCCACGGGAAGATAACCAAAACAAAACTGTAGCAAACTCGTTGCCACTGGGGCTGACCGACAGGACACAGGGTTTAGTGCAGGAACTCGTTTATTCACTCCTTCACTGCAGACACACATCCACCAGCACCTTCAGCAGAGACCCCTTTGCTGGAGTGCAGCTGCTCCTTATGTAGGGTGGAGAGGTAATGGGGCCCACCTGTGCCCAATCACCTGAGGGGCTGCACCTCTACCCTGCCACACACCCCCATCGCCCAACTCAGGCCGGGGTCCATCCGGCATAACTAACTCCCCACCCTCGCGGGAAAAGAAGGCAATGACCGCCATCCGAACCTCCAGGCCATCCAGGTTCGGATGGCGTCGGGCCGACCGCCGAGAGGGCCGCTCTCGGAACCGGGCCCAGGGCGGCCTCGGGCCAGACGGCATCCGCGGCCGGGGTGCGTCCAGGACCACCCCCTCCCCGACGCAGCACTGCTCCGGCCGCTGGTCCGTCTCCGCGACCTCCGTCTCCGTGACGAACCTCCGGCGTGGGTTGCGCTGCGGGTCCCACCGCCGCTAGGGCTGCCTCAGGAGCCGCCACTTGGCAGCCTGCAGCCTCCGCCTCACGGCCTGCTGGCTGCGGCGCCACCAGCGCCTCCAGCGCTGCGAGCTGCTGCTCCCCCTGGCCCTGCAACAGGGCTGCCAGGTCTGCCAGTACCTGTGCCAGCGCCTCCAGGGTCTGCTCCCCGCATCCCTCCTCCATCCTGTCGGGCCCCACGTTGGGCGCCACTGTAGCAAGCTCGTTGCCACTGGGGCCGACCAACAGGACAGAGGACACAGGGTTTAGTGCAGGAACTCTTTATTCAATCACACACGTGCACCAGCAGAACTTTCTCCCAGCAGAGACCTCTTGCTGGTGTGCAGCCACTTCTTATGTAGCCAGGCAGGGTGGAGAGGTTGATTGGGCACACCTGTGCCCAATCTGCTGGCTGCACCTCCACCCTGCCACAAAAACATTGTAGATATTGTGCTGATCAGCAGCCAGAACAACCAGAACAACCAGAACATCAATGCTGTTGGTGAATATTTGTGCAGTAGAACCAAAAAAGAGCCTTATGAAGACGTACATGATTATATGAATGTCTGTCACCTGCAAAAACAGCTCAACCTTTTCAGACGCTAGCGTAAACCTTTCACCAGACATTTTAAATCCTGGCTATTGGAGGAACAACACTGTCATCACAACCAGGATTAAACTGGTGTAGTTTGTTTTAATTATCTGTTTTTTTTATTGTTTTTAGTTGTTTTTTTTACTGTTTTAATTCGTACATACCGTATTGGCCCGAATATAAGACGACCCTGATTATAAGACGACCCCCTCTTTTCCAAGACTCAAGTTTGAAAAAATACTTTTTTAACACCAAATTCAGTTTTTATACAGAAAATAATTACAGTACATCTGAAACAAATGATTATAATAATATATTGGAGAAAAAAAGCGTGTTATTTTGCCTCATTCAAATCATCATGTTGAAGTTTGCATCATAACTTCTCCTCAGCTGCCGGTTTACCTGCCGATCTTCCACCCTCTTTTCTCGTTTCTCCATCTTCTGTTATCTCTTCTCTTATTTTCTTCTCTTTTCTTTCTTATACTATTTTTTATTTTTCTTCTTCGTGACAGTGGTTCGCTTTGGCCTGGGGAGTTTAGTTCAGCATATACTTTAAAGATATCTGGCTCCATCTAGCGTTGTGAATGGGTATAACATCTAGACCCCGAATGTAAGACGACCCACTTTTTCAGTCTTATTTCAATGCAAAAAACACTGTCTTATATTCGGGCCAATACGGTACTAGGGCAATTTACAATGCAACTAGAGGTGGGTGCAATTCATCGATGTGTCGATGTATCGCGATGCGTTGGAATCGATTAATTAAAAAAAAAATGTTTTTTTTTTTTTTTTTAAGTTATCCTATCCAGATTCCAGACTGAATAAGCTGCTGAATCATTTCATTTTCAAGAATGCACATTTCTTATTGTTCACTGTAAATATGGCAGATATGTTTACACTAAGTTCATATCTAGTTTACTTGAATTAATGAACTCATTAAATCCAGGGCTTGACCGTTTTCAGTGTTTTCACCAATAGAGGGCGCTCTCATGCAAGTGCAGCTTTCCCTGGTCAAAGTTAAGGAAGTCAAAGAGCAAATGTTTACATAGTCATAAAATACATTATTTAGTGTCTTTGAAAAATACAAATGTTCAAAAAACCTTGTTATTTACTTAATGAGTGTTGTTAGAGGAACTGAGTTAATTGATTGGCTATTTATTTACAAATGTAGCCACAGATGAAGACAAAATCAATCTGGTATGGAAAAAAGCATTAAAAATCACAATAATCCAAGAATCGTGGCACCAATAATCGAATCGACAATCGTTATAATCGAAGAATCGAAGCTCCAATAATCGAATCGAATCGTGAGGTACCCTTGATTGCACACCCCTAAATGCCACACACACTTTGTACTCGGTTGTCCCCGTCTGACCCTGGTTTCCCGGCGTTTCCGTCCCTGCAGCTGGTTCCACGGGAAGATAACCCGCGAGCAGGCGGAGCGGCTCCTGTACCCGCCCGAGACCGGCCTGTTCCTGGTCCGGGAGAGCACCAACTACCCCGGCGACTACACGCTCTGCGTCAGCTGCGACGGCAAGGTGGAGCACTACCGCATCATCTACCACAACGGCAAGCTCACCATCGACGAGGAGGAATACTTCGAGAACCTCATGCAGCTGGTGGAGGTGAGGCTTTTACTCTAGTTTTAGTTTATTAGCTTCGTGAAGGGTCCGTGGAAACGCTCTCGTCAGTCCTGACGTGAGCTGCCTTTATATGCGCAGCAATCAGAGGTGTCTTCAGTATTCACATTCATTCCTCAGGTAGAAGTATAGATACTAGAGTTTAAAAATACTCCTGTAGAAGTTGAAGTATCAACTCAAGTTTTTTACTCAAGTAAAAGTATAAAAGTACTGGTTTAAAAACTACTTAAAGTATAAAAGTAAAAGTAATGTAAGGGGAAAAAGCCATTAAGGACAAAAGCCATTGAAAATGAATGTATCTTAGTATAATGCAAATATATTAAAGAAGCATATATGTGTACTATTGAGCATTAACATGTGTTAATATAAATATATTAAAGAAGCATATATGTGTACTATTGAGCATTAACATGTGTTAATATAAATATATTAAAGAAGCATATATGTGTACTATTGAGCATTAACATGTGTTTCAGAGAGCAGCAGATATGATGACTAGTTGTCTATAAGTATTGTAATGGTGCAAAAAGTCAAACTTCATGTTCATGTTATCATTTATCCTAACCTTTATTGGAATGTACATCCAAGTTTAGTTGCAGGAATCTGAGGGAACGGATGTAAGAACAAAACTGGACAAGAACATCTGAAACAACCACAACCAAATTCACTCTATCCGGATGGAGCAATTTAACTGGATAGTTTTTATTAAAGGCCCAAATGAAATAGAGTAACGAGGCTGTTTTTAAAATGTAAGGAGTAAAAAGTACAGATAATTGCGTGAAAATGTAAGCAGTAAAAGTAAAAAGTCGTCTGAAAAATAATTACTCCAGTGAAGTATAGATAACCAAACTTTCTACTTAAGTAAGGTAACCAAGTATTTGTACTTCGTTACTTGACACCTCGGGGCAGACACGAGGCCCAATTAAAACGCTGATCCGATCCAGCTCCTCTCTATCAGAGAGGATGAAAGGGTGAAAGCTCTCTCTCTCCGTCTCTCCCTCCGTCACCGTTTCCTCCACCCGTCCTTCCATCAGATAACTCACATGAAAAGATCGGCCGGCTTTTTCAACGTGTTGAGTCTTTTCTTTAAAGGAAAAGTCCATGTGGATATGGACTGTGTTCTTGCATTACTGACATTATGTTTGTACTGACGTACGATTACTTACGGGTCAATGACCAATAAGGATTTCCAGCAGGTCAATTTTAAAATAATTTAAAAAGAATATCTATTGCAGTAGTTCAAACATTAAGAATGTTGTGTGCACAAAAATTCATATAAACATTTTAAATTAAGTGATTTTTGTCAAGATGAATTGGCACTAGCCTTAAAAAAGGTCATGTGGTGCAACCGTGATTCATATTAAAATAAATTAACATCTTTTCTTTTTAAGAACTTTTTACAAGTTTTCAGTATTTTACAAAAATGGTTGTTTTTTAAAGGTCGCGCCACATGATGTTTCATAAAATGGACATCAGTCAAACTTAGTTTGTATATTATGATGGAAATATAAATACAAATGTGTTGCAATCTTATACACTACAAGACAGTTCTATTCCAGGTGGCAGTGGTACCACGTTCATCCCTCGTTCATTCTTGGTATTCTTGTTATCAACCCCCCACGGTCCGTGGACTTTGCGGCCATCAGTTTTTTGTTTTGAAATGATTAAATAAAAATAGAGAAATAATCCAAAATAATCCGTTTCCATCTTTTGTTTTGATAATAAAAAACGGAAAACAGATCGTTATCCGTTATCCGATTTCATTAATGTGTTTGAAAATCTAAATTGTGAATTAAAACAGCGAGTGGAAAACTCTTTTCTCTATTTCCTATTGGTTTCCAGTATGTTAGAGTTCAGTACATGTTATTGATTATTGATTGGACGCTGCAGCTGAACGGACTGTCACAACATCACTGCAGTTTCATGACGGAGTGAAGACAGATTACACATTAAACTCATGTTTCACTCCCAGGTTTATATTTGATTTATTTTCTGTTTCAACATTAAAAAAATCTAAAACTGTTAATTTTCAATCTGATCAACAAAAGAACCAGAAACAACTTTCTTCATTTATTACTGCGCATGTGCAGTATTCTTATATCCCCCCATTTGTCCAATCCTTGTTTTCAGTTTCCTTGGAAACGAACAGGAAATAGAGAAAAGAGTTTTCCACTCGCTGTTTTAATTCCCAATTTAGATTTTCAAACACATCAATGAAATCGGAAAACGGATAACGGATAATGGATAACGATCCGTTTTCCGTTTTTTATTATCAAAACAAAAGATGGGAAACGGATTATTTTGGATTATTTCTCTATTTTTATTTTGTGATTTCACACGGACCCTTGTGGATATCTGGCATCCTCCTGTCCTGCTCTCTTTGTCGTCCATCTCTCTCTCCTTCACGGTGCCGTCACTCGCTCTTCCTCTTCCTCCTCCTCTTCCTCAGCAGCCGGCCTGCTCTTCATCCTCCTCTTCCTCAGCAGCCGGCCTGCTCTCTCTGTAAATAGCCCGTGCTGGGATTCCTCACATTCTTGTGCGAGGCGTCCTCAGCTGTGCCGGCCGGCGGCCCCGGCAGAGTTCACCCGGGGTTCTGACCGTTTCTGCTGCTTTGCCAAAAAATGCTCCCTAATGGTTTTCTACATTTGTAGAGCTACAACTTTACTGTGTTTTACTCCCTAAACTACTTCCTTTCCCCCCCAAGTGGTCCTTGTCTCTTGCCAGGCCGTTATTTATTTTATTTATTTATTTATTTATTTATTTATTTATTTATTTATTTTATTTAAAGGTTTAGATTGCAGGGACAATGCACATTAATAACACATTTAAACCAATGTAAAATGTGCCGGAATGAGCCAAAAAGGCTATTTTGCATCCGCCGTCCCTGGACTGTTGTAAAAATAGTCAACCTAAAAGAAAGAATTGTTAGATACAATCAATAAAACATTTCCGAATAAAAAAGCTACATCAGAATAGAGATTAAGAGGTAAAAACTAAGCTAAAATACATAAAAACACAGGTTAACATAAACTCAACAACAGACGATTGCTACACACGAAAACAGAACATGAAACAGCAACAGTTATTATAAATAAGAATGTTCTTAATTACCTGCCTGGTTAAATTAAGGCCAATGACTGAATGAATATCAAATAAAGCGATAGAATAGTTTTTTTTTCTCTCTTTATCGTATAATGTTCACAAAGTGTAATGCAATTCATGTCATGGGTAGTTTATTTTGAAGGATCAAATAATCAACATCTCATATTATCAGTTTTACATTGTGCAAGAAATGAACTTTGAAAATCAACACCGGCCCTCTGCTTACAGACACGACACATGACACTAGGCCTGTGTTGAAAAAATCGATTTCCCAATTCTAAATCGATTCTCATATTAATTCCTAAAAATCGATTCATATGTCTAAAGATCCATTTTTTTTTTTTAGATTTTTTTTTTTTTATGTATTTATGTATCTTTTTTTCATCATTACATTACAACTTTTGGTTATTTTTTATTTTTATCCCCAAAAAAGGAATGTTTTGTTGGACATGAGAATAACTGGTGCATGTTTTAGCCTTTAAATATGTTTAAAGGTATGAAAACATTAAAGTGTTAGGTTATAATTGCATAAATTGTCTATATTTCTTTACTTTATATACTGTCTTGGGGTTACATTTGCTTAAAATGCTAAAAACCAAATTCTCAAAAATGGGAAAAAAAAAAATCAAACCGATTTCTGTTTCCTCCCTGGAAAAACCAAATGCTCAAAAATTAAAAACCAAAATAGACCGAAAATGGAACAAATAAAAACGGAATGTGAGAAAAAATAAAACTGATTTCATCGTCTCTGTTTCCTCCTGGATCTGTTTGGTAATTCTGACCCACGATGTTTCTGTTTCAGTTCTATCAGCATTCTGGGAGCTGATTGGTCCTTACAGCATCATTAGCTGCAATACTTGCTGTTGAATCTCAATATAATACTAGTATTAATATGTTGCAGAACTACAGTCATATAATTCATGCAACAGCTGAAAAAACATTTTTAATAACACTAACCCAAATCAATATCGGAATAGAATCAAATCTTGATAATGGATTCTGAATCTTAAGAATCTGAATGGATCCCCAGGCCTAAATGACACGGATCCGGGTTCACTTCCTGTCAGCCGTCGTCGCCGCGGCAACAACGTTACACACGCCAGACGAGCAGCGAACGCCTGCGGCGTTTTAACTGCGTAATTACACAACGGCATGAACAGTCTAGTGCACAATCTGTGTATTTTTAGTACATTGTTAACGACGTCTGTTTACACTATCGCTCTTTATTCAGCTGAGACAATCGTAAACCAAAATACACTTTCAGCTGCAACATATTATAATGATCATTATTATAATAATAGTTTATTTATAGGCACCTTTTCCAGCACTCAAGGACACCGTTCTTTTCATAGAAACAAACAATAAAACCAAATATCATCACTAGACATGCCATGCTTTTAACATAACCGTCATATAAAAGTGATAAAAACAAGTTAAAATTAATCAGCCCTTCATTTTACTGTGTAATTTCCAAGATGATAAACCCCTCCTATGCTGTGATAAATAATATAATTTTATCCCAGAGAAGTGTTGAATGTTAAAGCCTTTGTTTAGATGTGGTGGGTATTTCCCTGCGCCGTGCTGCCCCCTGCTGGCCGCGGCAGGAACTGCTGCAGTTCTGCATCTTTGTCTTTCCCATTCTGTCAGGGGACTCTGATTTAAAGTATTGCTCACTAAGTTCACTCTTTTGCTTTAGTTTCTGATGATAAACAGAGAATTTCTCTTCCTTTTGTTCTGTATCTCAGGCCAACGATTGCACGACCAGAACTCTCAGTTAGTTTTCTCTCTTTTGTGTAAGGCTGGGGATCGATTCAAATGTCAAGATTCGATTCCGATTCTTAAGATTCAGAATCGATTATCAAGATTTGATTTGATTCCGATATTGATTTGGGTTAGTGTTAATAAAACAGTTTTTTCAGCTGTTGCATGAATGATATGACTGTAGTTCTGCAACATATTAATACTAGTATTATATTGAGATTCAACAGCAAGTATTGCAGCTAATGATGCTGTAAGGACCAATCAGCTCCCAGAATGCTGATAGAACTGAAACAGAAACATCTGGGTCAGAATTACCAAACAGATCCAGGAGGAAACAGAGACGATGAAATCAGTTTTATTTTTTCCCACATTCCGTTTTTATTTGTTCCATTTTTGGTTTATTTTGGTTTTTAATTTTTGAGCATTTGGTTTTTAGCATTTTTTGCAAATGTAACCCCAAGACAGTATATAAAGTAATGAAATATAGACAATTTATGCAATTATAACCTAACACTTTAATGTTTTCATACCTTTAAACATATTTAAAGACAAAAACATGGCACCAGTTATTCTCCTGTCCAACAAAACATTCCTTTTTTGGGGATAAACAAAAAAATAACCAAAAGTTGTAATGTAATGATGAAAAAAACAATACATAAATAAATAAAAGAAAAAAAATAAAGAAAAAACAAAATGTAATGTAATGATGGAAAAAAAAAACATAAATGAAAGGAAAAAAAAAATCGATCTTTAGACATATGAATCGATTTTTAGGAATTAATATGAGAATCGATTTAGAATTGGGAAATCGATTTTTTCAACACAGGCCTACTTTTGTGCTCCGTTTGCATCGAAATCAAAAGACTTGAGCCTAAATGGTGAATGTAAGTTGAGCGTTACCTGTTCCTCCGGAGGGGAAAGGCTCTTTATCCTCCCAGCGGCTCTTCCTGCTTTACTTTTAAATGGAAATGAAGCGGGATCCTGCTGTCCCTCCTGACGGCTCAGCCCAACACTGATGCTCGATGATAACGGTTAAATCTCCTCATCACGCCTCACACCATCTACTCATCTCTGCTGCTTCATGTTCCTGCTTTTGTTCTGCAGATCAAAAGCTTGCAAACAGTTTTGCCCATCGTGATTTAATTCATCAACACTGACTACGTTTACATCAGTCAAAATTCAGGTTATTGCTAATATTCCTGTAACTGAAACATTCAGAATATTCCGTTTACATGATAATTAATCATTCAGGATATCTGGATCAAACCAGCGACGCGCGGAGAACGTGATGATGCAATTACCGTCATTTCTGCTTCTTCTTCCTGGATCCAAATTCAAAACAAATGCTGCTTCAACTTTTCTCTCTCCTTCTTGTAAATCTGGCTATCAAAAAAAAGGGGAAAAAAGAGGAAAAAAAGAGGAAAAAAGATTAGAAAAAAGAGGAAAAAATGAAAGAAAAGAAGGTGAAAAAAAGATGAAGACAAAAAAAGGAAAAAAAAGATGAAAAAAGGGAAAAAGATAGAGGAAAAAAAGATAAAGAGGAAAAAAAGATGAAAAGAGAAAAAAGGGAGAAAAAAATGGAAAAAAAAGGAAAAAAAGAGGAATGACGCAATTCCCGTCATTTCTGCTTCTTCTTCCTGTATCCAAATTCAAAACAAATGCTGCTTCAACTTTTCTCTCTCCTTCTTGTAAATCTTCTATCCCGGTACTTTCTAGCGTCTACAAATGCAGAAATGTTCATATCCTTCATTACATTTATGAAGTGATTAGTCTCCTCCTGGTCTTGTTTCTCCGTGTTTAGAAGAACTTCCTGGACTCAAAAGACCAGGATTCCTTGTGAACAGAGCATGTGCAGAAAACAGATTCATGTTCCGTTTGATGGGAATATTCTGTTTGGCGTTTACATGACCCAATATTCAGGTTTAAAAGGAGGAACCCAGGGCTCATATTGGGTTTTTAAAAACCAGAATATGAGCAAATTCTGGTTATTCAAAGGGGTTATTGGTGTTTACATGGCCGTGTAACCGGGTTATTGATAATATTCAGGTTTTAAAAGGGTTATTGATGCTGGAAACACAGTCAAAGTTTCTTGATCTCCAACGTGCTCCACGCTCTTTACTGTGACCCTGAGTTTTCCTACTAATCTTGTAATTCCCCCTCGTCTCTCCGTCTCTGCAGCACTACACCAAAGACGCCGACGGCCTCTGTACCAGACTGATTAAACCCAAACTGATGGAGGGGACGGTGGCGGCGCAGGACGAGTTCTCCAGGAGTAAGAGCTCATTCCGCTCGTCTTCAGGGACAGTTCTTTATTTACTGTCCTCACAAACACTCCCTAACCCCCTGAAGGTTGATTAGCCCGGCATTAGCTGCTCTAATAGCATTAATCAACCGTGTGGGGTTCATTCTTTGTGTTTGAAGCCTCGCTAACGCCGGAGGTCGTTGTGGATAACCCGCTCCTCCTCGCCGTTTCCATCGTCTCCGGCGGTTTTAGACGCCAGAGAAATGAAAGATCGGAGCGTGTTTTTGTGTTTTTGTGTTTTTGTTGTTGTAGCTCCGCTACGTTGAAAACTTTACCAATCAACATTCAGAAAAGATTTGAAAAAAGAGAAAGCAAGTATAACTTAAAAGGAACAGAGATCTTTAAAAAACCAAGATTCAGGACTAAATTGATGGAACGTTGTGTTTCTGTGAAAGAATCAGTTTATGGAACAATCTGAATAAAGAAAACAAAGAATCCAAATCAAACATTACATTCAAAAGAACAATTAAAGCCAGTATGTTAAGAAATATAATGAAATATGTTAGTTAAGTTTGATTGACATACCCATAGACGGCGGTAATTTTATTTTAGTTTTTTATTCACTTAGTTGTTGTTTTTTAAATTTTGAATTTGTTATTTGTCAATTTATTTCTTGGAAAAAGGGGCAGATTAGATGAGATTCTTCTTCTTTCTGCTCCCTTTTCATTCACAATTTATGAACATTTGTGTTTGTATTGAATTGTTTGTTTTATTTTTTGAATGAAATAAAGAATTAAATGAACTGAAATGACACAGCGTGACCTCTGACCTCTGGTTCTGTTCCCTCTCCAGGCGGCTGGGCCTTGAACAGGAAAGAGCTGAAACTGCTCCAGACCATCGGCAAGGGCGAGTTCGGAGGTGAGACGCGTTTTCACTCGTTACAGCAAAGCTATAATCGGTTTCTTATCAGTTAAACAAAAAAGATAAACTTGTGTTGGTCTCCGTCAGATGTGATGGTGGGCGACTACAGAGGAACCAAGGTGGCCGTCAAGTGCATCAAAAACGACGCCACGGCGCAGGCGTTCATCGCCGAGGCCTCCGTCATGACGTAAGACCTCCCTGTACCGTAATGTTCTTTCAGGTTCAAGACAATCCTCTATTCTGGTTTTATTTACAGGACTGTCTCAGAAAATTAGAATATTGTGATAAAGTTCTTTATTTTCTGTAATGCAATTACAAAAACAAAAATGTCAAACATTCTGGATTCATTACAAATCAACTGAAATATTGCAAGCTTTTATTATTTTAATATTGCTGATCATGGTTTACAGTTTAAGAAAACTCAAATATCCTATCTCAAAAAATTTGAATATTCTGGGAATCTTAAGGCCCTGAAACACCAAGCCGACTGTCGGCCGTCGTTGAGCGTCGGTGCGTCTGTCGTTAGTTTCCCCGGTGTGTCCCGCACGTCGCCACAGGTCGGGCCCCCGTCGGCAGCTTTTCAGCCGATTCCACATGTCGAATCGGCGTCGGCCGTCGGTCAAACAGCTCACTCTGTGATTGGCTGTTCCCAGAATTTCCCAGAATGCTTTTTGTCGTCATTTGCGGACTGAATAAAAAAAAAAAACATGGCGGACATTTCTTATTTTTTTGTGAATAAAATCAATATTTTGAGTTAGTTTCTGCATAAAAATGCGTGTTGATTACATTTCTAGCGAGAAATATATATTTTACTTTCATAATATTCACTTAGTGAATGTACATAATCACTCGTTTGCCCGTTGTTGCGAAGTCTTTTTCAAACCTCGCCAGAAACCAGAATAAAGGCTGATTTATGGTTCTGCGTTACACCAACGCAGAACCTACACCGTAGGTTACGCGGTGACGCGCGCCGTACGCCGTACCCTACGCCGTAGGCTCTGCGTCGATTTAACCCGGGACCATAAATCAGCTCCGGAGCCGGCAGGAAGAAATCCCGAAATTTCCGGAGCAAATTTCTTACCAGACGTAGCTACAACTGTTAGATTTCATCTATTAAACCAACATTTATCTTCCTAAATGATTTATTTCAGCCAGCGGTAATTCTCCACAGAGCTGCAGGTGGTAGTGCCGTCTGGTCGCCGCTGTTTTATATTGCACTTGTGTTTTCTCAATAAAGCTTTGAAAAAAAAAAAGCGTTGTCCTCTTCCTTGAGCCCCTGAATACAGACTAGCGCCGCCTGCTGGTCTGGAGGGGAATTACCTCTCACGTATGCGCAGAACGTACGCGCTAGTCGGCCGTTGGGTGTCGTCTTTGCGGTGTGTCAATGCTTCTTTTTGAGCCCGACCCAGCCCGACACAGGCGACGCGAGGCGACACAGCAGTCGGCCGACAGCGGGCGACGTCGGGTTGGTGTGTCCTCGGCTTTAATCTTAAACTGTAAGCCATAATCAGCAATATTAAAATAATAAAAAGCTTGCAATATTTCAGTTGATTTGTAATGAATCCACAATGTATGATGTTATTTTAATTGCATTACAGACAATAAAGAACTTCATCACAATATTCAAATTTTCTGAGAGGGTCCTGTATGATTTATCGTGCGCCTTAAAACCCGGTGCAGCTTATGTCTGAAAACAGACCCGTTCATGGATATCGTGCCTTATAATACGTAAAATACGGTATATTTCTCAGCTGTGCTGTGGTTTGTGAGGATGTTTGGTTTAGTTGGACGTGTAAGAGCTGTTTGTTTGTGTGTTTGTTGTTCAGGCAGCTGAGGCACAACAACCTGGTGCAGCTGCTGGGCGTCATCGTGGAGGAGAGAGGAAGCCTCTACATCGTCACGGAGTACATGGCCAAGGTCGGACCGCCGTCACAAGTGTTGGTTTTTAGTGTCTGCAACTCGGGCCGCATTTTTATAGAGGGAATAAGCAGGACGTCACAGCAGGTTATTCCCACTGAGTGTCAGAAAGACTGAGTGTCAGAAAGACTGAGTGGCAGCGTAAACTGTTGGGTCCCAAATCAACATAACATAAATTCATAACCAGGAAAGACACAGAGACTGTTAGAATGATTTTTAAGGCCTTCTGCAGAAGGGAAGCAAAGTCGGAGCTTGCAGAGCAACATGGCTCTCTCGGATGCTCTCGACAAATGCTTCGCTGGCTCCTCCTTTGCATCAGCTTTTATTGAGACACTTTGACAGGAACATTACCATATTAGGAACAGTGAACAGTGAATGGACAATTGGACGAAAACAGATGGAGAAACAGACATCGAGGTTAGAAAGGTCACACATGTGACATTTTCAGTTAAAGAGTATGAATCTTCTTGGTATGAAGAAACAAACAGACATCTTTAGCTTAAAGTCTTTAAAAGAACACAAAGGTCAAGGGGTCAAATGACTTCCTGGACAAAAACGGGAACTTCATGGGGGTCTTTAACAGATGCTCCAAGCTAACAATGAGACAGTTGTGGGACAGTCGACCCCCTGACAGAACTCAGGAAGGGCTGCCCTGTCATCTGTTAACATGATGGTTTCATGAGGACTAAGTAGTTCAGAAGTTTGATTAACTTCACAAAACTTTCAGTTTGAGCAACTGGAAAACATCGTAAATGAGAAAGAGCTGTTGTGCGATCGACTGTAATCGGAGTTATCGTTTTACAGACTGACGAAAAATAAGCTTAAAGCAGCACAATGTAACTTTTCCACGTTAATGTAACATTTCCAGAGACATTGTGATGGTACATCAACTTACGACAGGTTTAATGAACCTCTGTCATGGTCTGAGGGGTCTGTATCGCCTTCACTGGCACTATGTAACTTTGAGGAGCATGGTAGGAACCCTGCCACACTACTGGTAAAGCACTACCGCTTTTGTCCAAAGGAGCCGCCAAACTCAACAAAAGCTGAAAGTTACATTGTGCTGCTTTAAGAGAGACAAATGGATCGCTGCAATTTGCAGAAACAACTGGAACGGTCAAATCATAAGGTTCGGTGTCCTCTAGGGATGTCCCGATCAGGTTTTTTTGCCCCCGAGTCCGAGTCCTTTGATTTTGAGGACTTGCCGATACCGAGTCCCGATCCGATACTTTTATAAAACAATAAAAAATGAAGAAGAGAAAAGAAAATTATGCAGGATGACCCTTTTATTATATTTTAACATGTGTACTGTAAACTGAGCACATAGGAGGTAGGCAGCTTGAACATTCTTATGTCAGTATAAAACATTTTTCTTCACATTAGAAGTAGAACAACTACTAGTGCAACATTAGAACTAGGTTTGTGGTGTTAAAAGCAGCTTTGTCCTTGCCACCCCTCGAAATCCCCATTTGACAAATCTTACAGTTTGCGACAGCATTGTTCTCCTCGTTCACTCTGAAGTAATTCCACACAACAGACATGATAGCATAGGGCTGCTTCAGCTTCAAAACAAACAGGCGTGCTCTCCGCGCATGCGCAACGCAGAGCCTTCAACGTAGGGTCTGGCGTAGGGTGCGCGTCGCCGCGAACCCTACGCTGTAGACTCTGCGTCGGTGCGACGCGGAACCATAAATCAACGCACACGTGGATGTCGGCGCCAGTGAGTATTTTCACCGGACATTTTGACCGGAGAGATTATAAAATACCGGATTTCGGCATATTTTACCGGACAAAGTCCGGCAATTACTGGACAACGGAAACCCTGATATATACCCAGGCGAAAAAAAAGTATACTTTAGCATAATAAATTTAAGCACACTTAGTATACTTCATAAGCACATAATTATTGTACTCAAAGTGTGTTATTTTCAAGTACTAAAAACGTACTTAGTATACTAATGATATATCATTAGTGCTACTTAAGACGTACTTAAATACAACTTAGTGTACTTGACTGTACTATTTTGAGACACCATTAAGATCAACTTAAACATACTTAAGTACAATTTTCTCTACTAATACTGTACTTATTTAAAATGTTCTTTAATTCGATTTAAAGTATACTTTAATCCACTTTTCAGATTACTATTAATACATTTAGAATATACTGGAAATGTATTGCCCCTCCTTGAACCGCCACCTTACTGTGGTGGAGGGGTTTGTGTGCCCGAGTGATCCTAGGAGCTATGTTGTCGGGGGCACTTTCGCCCCTGGTGGGGACTCCCATGGCAAACAGGTCCTGGGTGACGGGCCAGACTAAGAGCGGTTCACAAGCTTTCCATGAAGAAAAACAAATCAAGGACCGTTACGTCGCCCGGATCGGCGTCACCGGGGCCCCGCCCTGGAGCCAGGCCTGGGGTCGGGGCTCGTAGGCGAGCGCCTGGTGGCCGGGTCTTTGCCCGTGGGACCCGGCCGGGCTCAGCCCGAAACGGCGACGCGGGTCCGCCTTCCAGTAGGCCCACCACCCGCAGGAAGGACCATGGCAGGCCGGTGCATTGTGGGCTGGGTAGCAGTCGTGGCGGGGTGCCTCGACGACCCAATCCCTGGACATCAACCCTCACAGTGGGGACATGGAATGTCACCTCGCTGGGGGGGAAGGAGCCGGAGCTTGTGCGTGAGGTTGAGAGATACCGGCTAGAGATAGTCGGGCTCACCTCCACACATAGCTTGGGCTCTGGAACCCAGCTCCTTGAAGGGGGCTGGACCCTCCACTACTCTGGAGTTGCCCAGGGTGAGAGGCGGCGGGCTGGTGTGGGCTTGGTTATAGCCCCCCAGCTCAGCCGCCATGTGTTGGAGTTCACCCCGGTGAACGAGAGGGTCGCTTCCCTGCGCCTTCGGGTCGGGGATAGGTCTCTCACTGTTGTTTGTGCCTACGGGCCGAACAGCAGTGGGGAGTACCCGGCCTTCTTGGAGTCCCTGGGAGGAGTACTTGATAGTGCTCCAACTGGGGACTCCATTGTTCTACTGGGGGACTTCAACGCTCACGTGGGCAATGACAGTGATACCTGGAGAGGCGTGATTGGGAGGAACGGCCTCCCCGATCTGAACCCGAGTGGTGTTTTGTTGTTGGACTTCTGTGCGAGTCACAGTTTGTCCATCACGAACACCATGTTCAGGCATAAGGGTGTCCATCAGTGCACGTGGCACCAGGACACCCTAGGCCGGAGGTCAATGATCGACTTTGTTGTCGTTTCATCTGACCTTCGGCCGCATGTCTTGGACACTCGGGTGAAGAGAGGGGCTGAACTGTCAACTGATCACCACCTGGTGGTGAGTTGGATGCGCTGGCGGAGGAGGAGGTTGGACAGACCGGGCAGACCCAAACGGATTGTGAGGGTCTGTTGGGAACGTCTGGCCGAGCCCTCTGTCAGGGACATCTTCAACTCCCACCTCCGGGAGAGCTTCTCTCGGATCCCGGGGGAGGCGGGGGACATCGAGTCCGAGTGGACCATGTTCTCTGCCTCCATTGTCAACGCGGCGGCTCGAAGCTGCGGACGCAAGGTCTCCGGTGCCTGTCGTGGCGGCAATCCTAGAACCCGGTGGTGGACACCGGAAGTACAGGATGCCGTCAGACTGAAGAAGGAGTCCTACCGGGCTATGTTGGCCGGTGGGACTCCTGACGCAGTAGATAGGTACCGGCAGGCCAAGCGGGCCGCGGCTCGGGCAGTCTTGGAGGCAAAAACTCGGGTCTGGGAGGAGTTCGGGGAGGCCATGGAGGAGGACTTTCGGTCGGCCTCGAGGAAATTCTGGAGGACCGTTCGGCGCCTCAGAAGGGGGAAGCAGTACTCTGCCGGCACCATTTATGGTGCTGGTGGGGAGCTGTTGACCTCGACTGGGGACATTGTCGGACGGTGGAAGGAATACTTTGAGGATCTCCTTAACCCGACTGACATGCCTTCCACTGAGGAAGCAGAGGGTTGGGGCTCGGAGGCGTGCTCATCCATCACCCAAGCCGAGGTCACCGAGGTGGTTCGTAAGCTCCTCGGTGGCCGGGCACCGGGGGTGGATGAGATTCGCCCTGAGTACCTCAAGTCTCTGGATGTCGTAGGGCTGTCTTGGCTGACACGCCTGTGCGACATTGCATGGAGGAAGGGGACAGTACCGCTGGGGTGGCAAACCGGGGTGGTGGTCCCTCTGTTTAAAAAGGGGGACCGGAGAGTGTGTTCCAACTACAGGGGGATCACACTTCTCAGCCTCCCGGGGAAAGTCTACGCCAGGGTACTGGAAAGGAGATTACGGCCGATAGTCGAACCTCGGATTCAGGAGGAACAATGCGGTTTTCGTCCCGGTCGTGGAACACTGGACCAGCTCTATACCCTCCGCAGGGTGCTCGAGGGTTCATGGGAATTTGCCCAACCAGTCTACATGTGTTTTGTGGATCTGGAGAAGGCATTTGACCGTGTCCCTCGTGCCATTCTGTGGGGGGTGCTGAGTGAGTATGGAGTCCGGGGCCCTCTACTGAGGGCTGTCCGGTCTCTGTATGATCGGAGCAGGAGTCTGGTTCGCATTGCCGGCAGTAAGTCAGACTTGTTCCCGGTGCATGTTGGACTCCGGCAGGGCTGCCCTTTGTCACCGGTCCTGTTCATAATTTTTATGGACAGGATTTCTAGGCGCAGCCAGGGGCCGGAGGGGATCCGGTTTGGGAACCTCAGGATTTCATCTCTGCTTTTTGCAGATGATGTTGTCCTGTTGGCCTCATCAGACCGGGACCTCCAGCATGTGCTGGGGCGGTTTGCGGCCGAGTGCGACGCGGCAGGGATGAGAATCAGCACCTCCAAGACCGAGGCCATGGTTCTCGACCGGAAAAGGGTGGCATGCCTTCTCCGGGTGGGTGGAGAAGTCCTGCCTCAGGTGGAGGAGTTCAAGTATCTCGGGATCTTGTTCACGAGTGAGGGAACAATGGAGCGTGAGATTGACAGGCGGATCGGTGCAGCGTCCGCAGTAATGCGGTCGATGTACTGGACCGTCGTGGTAAAGAGGGAGCTGAGTCGAAAGGCGAAGCTCTCGATTTACCGGTCAATCTACGCACCTACCCTCACCTATGGTCATGAACTTTGGGTAGTGACCGAAAGGACAAGATCGCGGATACAAGCGGCCGAGATGAGTTTCCTCCGCAGGGTGGCTGGACGCTCCCTTAGAGATAGGGTGAGGAGTTCGGTCACCCGGGAGGAGCTCGGAGTCGAGCCGCTACTCCTCCACATTGAGAGGAGTCAGCTGAGGTGGCTTGGGCATCTGTACCGGATGCCTCCTGGACGCCTCCCTAGGGAGGTGTTCCAGGCATGTCCCACCGGGAGGAGACCCCGGGGAAGACCCAGGACACGCTGGAGAGACTATGTCTCTCGGCTGGCCTGGGAACGCCTCGGACTCCCCCCGGAAGAGCTGGAGGAAGTGTCTGGGGTGAGGGAAGTCTGGGCATCCCTGCTGAGGCTGCTGCCCCCGCGACCCGGTAACGGATAAGCGGGAGAAGATGAGTGATGAGTGAGTGGAAATGTATTTCTAATTTAATCATAATGTGTTGCCATTGCATTTTAAATATATTTACAAAAATTTAATAAAAATTAAAAAGTTGTACTTAAGTATATTATATTTCATCTTAATGGTGTCTCAAAATAGTACAGATAAGTACACTAAGTTGTACTTCAGTATGTCTTAAGTAGCACTAATGATATATCATTAGTATACTAAGTACATTGTTAGCACATCGAAAATAGTACACTGTGAGTACACTAATTATGTGCGCAGGAAGTATACTAGATGTACTTCATTAAAATACACTTCAATAGTACACAGAAAGTACAATTTTTTCATAATTAATTTGAATTTGGAATGACTTTTAAGTAAACATAAAAAATAATTAGAACATACTTGGAGTAGAAAAAAAGTTTATTTTTAACATGCACGGCATTGCAGGAAAAATGTGCATAAATCAAGTACATTTAAGTACAACTTAAATATGTAAAGTGTAGTGTTGGTACAGTACATCTAAACAACATTTTCAAACAGTTTCTCTTCATCGTAACATTTTTTTTCAAATTTGGATCATTTGACCCCAGATAATTATTTTTAGTAATATTAAGTTCACAAAAAAAAAAGAAAAAAGTTTATCAACAAATTTTACAGAGACCTGAACAGCTTGAGCTTCAGAAGAAACAATAGATGTGCTAGCTGTGCACCGCAGAGAAGCTAGTAATGACAGAAATGAACATTAAACTGACTTTTGAAACATTGACACAGTTTGTGTAAACTCAAAATGGATGTCCACCAAAGAATAAACAAACAAAAACTATTACAATCAGTTACTGATGTTACTGCTTACTGTTTCTTTTTGGTCACAAAATTCTCATTGTTGCATTTTCTCCGAATCACTGCTCTCACATCAGACAGTTGTTCCTGGAAATTCAGCAATAACTGTATCTGTAAAATAGAAAAGGACAAATAAAATGGTATTACAAATCATGCTTTTCCAAAGTTATCACATTAGCAAGAAGGGGGCTTACATACACGAGGAAAACCTGAAACATGTTGCTTCTGGCTATGGCCAAGGCAAGGGTGGAGGCAGAAAAACAAAATGATAATAAGGAAAAATAGACTTAAACTTATAATGAAAAATGTGTCTTATCCTCCCACAATATTCCCTTATTCCTGTAAATACTTACATTTGTTTGAAGAACTTGTGATGGGTCAATCTGTGTTTCATCTTCATCTGAAGTGAGACTGGAAGTTGCAGTAATTCTTTTTTTCTGTACTGAAGAGAAAGAATGTATTATATGACGACAACAACATATGAACTATACCACAGATTTTTTAGAAAAACAATTCAAATATAAAACATCATAGTATTACAGTGTCATAAATTCATTAAGGATTTTATGTGTATGACATGCCACTCTTCTTCCCTTTCATCTTTGCAGCCAGCAGGAGAAACAAAATGTTTTACTAGCTACTGTAGTGCATTTTGGGATATTCAAACAGATTAATTCATCACTCAAGTTCTATAGTTTCAGACAAAAATTATTCAGTGGGTGACATTCACTTCATATCATTTTTCATAAACAAGATGACGAGACAATATTAAAAGCATAACCAACCTACAAATAGGGATTTCAGTGAATCAAGACTGGTAAGTATAAGAAATGGAGCAGCATTTTGAACCTACAGGTGTTTTAATCTAAGTATATTTTCTAAATAAACTACCAACACAAGCAACAAAAATAACCTTTGGTTTGCTTCCGTCATATGTTGTGGTACAAGGTGAGGACCTTCTCCTTGCAACTGCCATGTGCCAGATGTCTTCATCCTTGAAGAAGGCTTCTTTTCTTTCCATCAACTCCTTGTAGTTGTCTGTAACCACAACCATACATCAGACAAACTGTCAAAACCAGGTTTTTTCCCTCTTTTGCTCAATATTTTAGATATTTTGTATGTCTCGTGAAATGCACCACGGTCAATCTAATATGATACACAAGTCACTTTAAGTCTTTTTTATAAACACAGTTACATAAAAATTGAAATTACATACAAGGTTAACATTAACAATCATTAGCATGAGCCACTGGCAAATTCTTTATCAAATAATCACTAACACTTGGTGGCTGGCAAGTGCTAGCAGAACAAATTTGTACAAACAATTTTGTTCTTGTTCTTTTCTTTACATTGTGGCAATTGTCCATTTATGGTTAGCACCACACAAAACTTTTGCTAAACATGCTCCACACAGCATGCTCACAAATGTTTGCACTAATTGACGCATTAGCTGTCGCCAACAGCTAGCTAGCTAGTTATTAGCTAATGCAGCATGTGAATGATAGCTTTGCCTATTAACTTGTTTAGTCATTGTAGAAATAATATTCATTCATAAAATACTTCACACCATGCACGAGCAGTACAAACCTCCGAGTAGGAGCGGTTTTGCGGCCTCCTTGTTTTTAGGTGCTTTCCTGGTCGGCCAGCATACCTGTATCCATCCGTCTTCACTCGACAGGTCCGGCCGTTTTTAATACCTGAACAAGCTGCTGTCTGTACTGAGGTGTCACAATGTCAGTACTTTCGACGTGAATTGTGTTGTCCCTAAAATAAAACATCCCGAACTTGAATTGCGCCATTGTAAGTCGACTATGACGACGTTTTCTTCAGCTTCATTCAAGCAGGTTGCATTCGGGGGAAACCAATCAGCGGCAGCGCAGCCGCGAGTACTTCAGGGTCAATTTGAAAAATGTGAAAAATGCACCACATGCAAATTTTCACTGCCAAATTGTAAAAAATAGGGATTACATATCAGTGTGTATTCTTGGTGTGCCTTAAAACAAAAATGGTAATAGTAATAGTCTAACAGTTGTGGTATAACAAAATACAAACAAAATCATAGGGGTGAATACTTTTTCAAGGCACTGTACCTGGCCTCAAAATGTTGAACTTTAACAAACTGTTTTCATGCAAAATCAAAGACTTAATTTTTCAGTTATGTTATGTGTTTTTTGATTGCTGTAAAATGTAAGTGAAACAATCCAAGCTTTGGAATATGTACTTTCCATGTGATGATAAGAAATACACAAGGTTGTACTGTTTTTTTAAATTAGAAATACTGGTGACTACTGCATTATATAAAAGCATATGGTCAATTGAAAGGTGCTCTATGTTGTTGCTGTTCATGTTTATTCATAATTCACCATTAAATTTGAAGAATAGATGGATGGATTTTTAAGTATTGCATAAAAACAACGGTGGTGTTGAAGTAATCCAAATGTACTTTGTATCACTAATTGCTAACATTTTAAAATTGAAATAGAAATGTAAGGATATTTTTTCAATTAGAAAAGGTATTATTACATAACAGCAATGTTGCATTTTGCTAGTAAAATACAATATTTTAAAAGGTTGAAGAGAAAGGGTCAGCTAAAGAAATTAACTGTTATTCTACATGCTTTTAAACTGATCTAAGCACACTAAAAGAAGTGGCTAAATACTGATGAATTTGTTCTGGTTTATAGTGTACTTATGAAGAATACACTAATTTACCACTGAAGTAGTTTTTAATTATTAATACACTTATTTTAAGTGCACTTTAACACTACTATACTAACAATGATATGAAAAAAAATGTTATAAAAGTAAACTTATAAAAAGGTTGCTAAAAGTGCACTTAATAAAAGTAGATGCAAATATACTAAAATTAAACTTATATTTAAGGCATTCAAAGTACATAATAAATTAATATACTAATAAAACACTTATATATATTTCAATGTTAGTATATTTTATATGAATATACTTAATATGAATTTAAGTATTAGTACAAAGTAGTGTACTTTATCTAAGTAAACTTAAGTACTACTGAGGGAATAATACATTTGTAATTAATACATTTATAATATATTTTTGGTTTACTTTATTTTAACACATTAAGTCAAAATGTGCTGGAAATGTACTTTCAGAAAATTAAGTACATTTTTAGTACATTAAAGTATATTACTTTTTTACCTGGGTATATATATCCGATTCCTGATCGGCTCATAACGTCCGAGTCCGGATCGAGTCTGCAATCACGTGATCGGCCCCGATTTCCGATCACGTGATCGGATCGGGACAACTCTAGTGTCCTCATCACTTTAATTTCTACAACAAATCCTGCCTTGAAGTCGGACCAAGCGTCAAGACTTTTGTAAGCCTTCAAGCTTTGCTTCGTGTATTTCCCCGGCGTAGAAATTAAGTACAAATAAATATCAGGAAACTGGATTCGTGGCCAAATATTAATGTCCATGGACCACTGGTTCTTGGTAACTGTACCAAATATTAATGTCCATGGACCACTGGTTCTTGGTAACTGTACCAAATATTAATATCCATGGACCACTGGTTCTTGGTAACTGTACCAAATATTAATGTCCATGGACCACTGGTTCTTGGTAACTGTACCAAATATTAATGTCCATGGACCACTGGTTCTTGGTAACTGTACCAAATATTAATGTCCATGGACCACTGGTTCTTGGTAACTGTACCAAATATTAATGTACATGGACCACTGGTTCTTGGTAACTGTACCAAATATTAATGTCCATGGACCACTGGTTCTTGGTAACTGTACCAAATATTAATGTCCATGGACCACTGGTTCTTGGTAACTGTACCAAATATTAATGTCCATGGACCACTGGTTCTTGGGGTAACTGTACCAAATATTAATGTCCATGGACCACTGGTTCTTGGTAACTGTACCAAATATTAATGTCCATGGACCACTGGTTCTTGGTAACTGTACCAAATATTAATATCCATGGACCACTGGTTCTTGGTAACTGTACCAAATATTAATGTCCATGGACCACTGGTTCTTGGTAACTGTACCAAATATTAATGTCCATGGACCACTGGTTCTTGGTAACTGTACCAAATATTAATGTCCATGGACCACTGGTTCTTGGTAACTGTACCAAATATTAATGTACATGGACCACTGGTTCTTGGTAACTGTACCAAATATTAATGTCCATGGACCACTGGTTCTTGGTAACTGTACCAAATATTAATGTCCATGGACCACTGGTTCTTGGTAACTGTACCAAATATTAATGTCCATGGACCACTGGTTCTTGGGGTAACTGTACCAAATATTAATGTCCATGGACCACTGGTTCTTGGTAACTGTACCAAATATTAATGTCCATGGACCACTGGTTCTTGGGGTAACTGTACGGGTCACTGTCAAGTAGGGCTGGGCAATTATACGATCTCGATTTGTGATCGCGATCAAATTTAGTTCGATCACGGTGATCAGCTGTGGGTCTACTTTCTCGATCACGTGCAAAACATGCTGCAGCAAAGTGCACGAGAACCAATCACAACCCGCTTTCCTGGCACCGCGCTGTCTGCATTAATTGATCATGCATGACATGCCGCGGCAAGTTGCATGACCATAGGCAGTAAAGTAGTCACATCTGCCTCCCCTGCACTGGTGGGAGCAAGCGTGACCAGAGAGAATAAAACTACAAGACAACAACCGCAGGCTAGCGTTAGCTTAGCTTCGAGCCGACCGGGACTCACGGTTAGCGGTTATTTATTTATTTATTTCGCCGGACAACTTCTTCCGAGCGTACAGGAGGAGGGTGTGATGGATTCACAAAATGCCCTTCGTGATGGATGTATTGTGTATTCGAACCGCACTCATTAAAGTTGTGATTCGCTCTGCTTGTACCACAAATTACTCTGATCACCGCCGACTTCAGAAACTCCGCGGCCCCGACATGGGTGTGTGTGTGCGTGCGTGCGTGTGTGCGCGCTCAGCGGAGTGAATGTGTCGGAGCGCGGAGGCAACAAGCAGAGCTCACCAGATGACGCCGTAGGCTCTGCGTTGGTGTAACGCGGGACCATAAATCAGCCTCAAGTCCCTTTAGGCTAATACTGTGAGAAATAACCTCTCATAATAGCGGTACTACAGTTAATAAATGTAATAAAACTGCCGTTTCTGCTGGCTACTGAGTCCTGTAAGTGGCGAGTGAGTTTTAACTCCTTAATTACCAACCAGCGTCAGAGTCACGCACAGTACACAAACTGTGATGTTAGAGAGCCACCTTTTGGTCAATTTAAGCAACCGCATCGCCAGCTGCTTGACAGTGGCTCAACTCATTAGTTTACTTGTTTTTGTTGTTAATAATGTCATTGCAATTTTATCTATGCAACTGTGAAAAAAATGGCAAAATAAATGAAAAACTGTGAACAACCGCATTCCGTAGGCTATTCAGTACTCAGTATTCAGCCAAGTCTTTAAATTTTATTCCGCTTCAGTTTCGGCCTCAAATTTTCATTTCGGTGCATCCCTAGTTTTTTCGGTGGGTACCACTGGTAGCATTCTGGATTCTTGTTAAAACATGCTATTTGCTTTATTTGTTAATAAAAAAAAACTAATCTCTGGTTTCTTTCTATTTTATTCCAGAAGGGAGGGGGGATCTTCTGATTTAAAAAATCGTGATTAAAAATCGAGATCATTCAATATGGGAAAAAAAATCGTGATCACTTTTTTTGCCATATCGCCCAGCCCTACTGTCAAGTCCAACTGCCTTTAATTTAAGCAGATAATCAGCTGTTATCCCGTCTAACACACTAGTTACGGCTGTTTTTGCTGATGTTTCTGCCACTCAGTGAGAGTACGGGGGCTGGTCCAGTGGGAAAGTGACGTCAATGCAGACCCTCTATTGTTGACCTGAGTACTCTGATTACTCTGGACTGAGTGTTTTTCCCGTGTTGCAGGGCAGCCTCGTGGACTACCTGCGCTCCAGAGGGCGGACCGTTCTCGGCGGCGACTGCTTACTCAAGTTCTCCCTGTGAGTCCTCTCCATCCCTCTTCATCCCCTCTGCACAAAACACCGGTGTTTAATCACCACAACGAGCTCTTCAGACGTCAGGATATAAAGAGTTATTGTCTTTGATAGATGCTTTTACTGTGGCTGCGAGTCAGGAGCGTTCAAACATTAATTTATCTTCTTGATCTCTTATTGAACTCATTCTGGGGCTTTTGACAAACGAGTGCAAACATTAAACATCCTGCAAGTGAAGCTGTTCTAATACTTCCTTCACAGAGGAAACTGTGACACTTACTGTAGCTGAACTTATGAAAGAGGAGAAGAAAAAGAGGAATCCATCAGTTCTTTAGTTTTTACCTTTTTAAAGCCGTTTCCTGACAGCAGGACTGTCTCTTAGTGACTCTTAGTGGTTTCTCCACAAAGTTCAAGTTGGGGGGGGATTTGGCAGAAACTGCTTTTTCCAGAACAAAATAAAAAATCCTAAATCAGCAGCAGCTCCTTGGTATGAAAATCTAACAAAAAGGATATTTATGCAGTATCCTCTCAACATTATGAAATGTATTTCTGTGCTTATCATTTTCTTCTTTGTTTTTTTTAGTTTTTTTACATTATTATAATTTCAAGCGCTAACTTGGACATTGGAAGGTAATGAGATTTCCTCCAACAGCTTTCTGCAAATATTTCACAATAAAAGCATTTTAACGAAGTGGAGGGTCTATGCCCGCTGAAACTAGGGGTCATAATTATAAAGATGCAGATCGTGTTACGTTTGTATCAACAGTTTCCTGCAGTAACTTCAACGATGCAAACGGGTGCAAGATTCCTTATTAAAATACAACAAATTACACTTGTAAAGAGTAAAAGAAGGTCATGTAGTTTAGGTGGATAAAGGTCTCGGTCACATTTGAGTAAAATAATCTATTTTATAAATGTCAGAGGATCTTTTTCTTTTCTAAAAAATACATACAGGACTGTCTCAGAAAATTAGAATATTGTGATAAAGTTCTTTATTTTTCTGTAATGCAATTAAAAAAACAAAAATGTCATCCATTCTGGATTCATTATAAATCAACTGAAATATTACAAGCCCTTTATTATTTTAATATTGCTGATTATGGTTTACAGTTTAAGATTAAGATTCCCAGAATATTCGAATTTTTTGAGATAGGATATTTGAGTTTTCTTAAGCTGTAAACCATGATCAGTAATATTAACCCTCTCCTCCCCAGCGACGTGTGCGAGGCCATGGAATACCTGGAGAACAACAACTTCGTCCACCGAGACCTGGCGGCGCGGAACGTGCTGGTGTCCGACGACAACATCGCCAAGGTCAGCGACTTCGGCCTCACCAAGGAGGCGTCGTCCATACAGGACACGGCCAAGCTGCCCGTCAAGTGGACGTCCCCCGAGGCCATACGGGAGAAGGTGAGGGGGAGAGTGAGGGTCGTTCTGGGGGGGGTTCCCCGAGGCCATCCGGGAGAAGGTGAGGGGGAGAGTGAGGGGGAGAACCGGGTCGTTCTGGGGGGGGGTTCCCCGAGGCCATACGGGAGAAGGTGAGGGGAGAACCGGGTCGTCCTGGGGGGGGGGGTCCCCCGAGGCCATACGGGAGAAGGTGAGGGGAGAACCGGGTCGTTTTAGGGGGGAGGGTCCCCCGAGGCCATACGGGAGAAGGTGAGGGGGAGAGTGAGGGTCGTTCTGGGGGGGGGGGGGGGGGGGGCATACGGGAGAAGGTGAGGGGGAGAACCGGGTCGTTTTAGGGGGGGGGGGGGGTTCCCCGAGGCCATACGGGAGAAGGTGAGGGTCGTTTTAGGGGGGGGTCCCCGAGGCCATCCGGGAGAAGGTGAGGGGAGAACCGGGTCGTTCTGGGGGGGGGGGTTCCCCGAGGCCATACGGGAGAAGGTGAGGGGAGAACCGGGTCGTTCTGGGGGGGGGGTTCCCCGAGGCCATACGGGAGAAGGTGAGGGGGAGAGTGAGGGTCGTTCTGGGGGGGGGGGGGGGGGGGGGCATACGGGAGAAGGTGAGGGGGAGAACCGGGTCGTTTTAGGGGGGGGGGGGGGGTTCCCCGAGGCCATACGGGAGAAGGTGAGGGTCGTTTTAGGGGGGGGTCCCCGAGGCCATCCGGGAGAAGGTGAGGGGAGAACCGGGTCGTTCTGGGGGGGGGGGGTCCCCGAGGCCATACGGGAGAAGGTGAGGGGGAAAGGAAGAGGAAGGGGATTTCCTCCGAATGAAAGACGACTGCTCCAGTTTAACTCAGCCCCCGGGTCTCGCACTCAGCAGCACGCCGGTTTCCCCCAGTGTCCAGCCGCGGTACTGCAACAGAAAATCCCATGCGGCCCAGAAAGCTTTTTTCCCATAGACCGCAATAGTAAAAGAGAAGCCTCTAAAACTGTTCACAGGACACCTCCAGCTGGAATCACCGGCTATTACTAATCTTTGTATTCTATATTTTTAAGTCATGGACTTTATATCCGTCAAAAATGTTTTATAACGGCCAGAAAAGTCAAAGAAAAGTCTCTTTCTGGGCGAGACGTCACGGCTGACGTCACAGCCGTGTTTGTGCACTCCACGGATGTTTATATTAATATATATTATGTAATTATATTATATTAATACATTAATAATATATGTAATACTATACATGTAATAATATACATTAATTAAGATATTATATTAATACATATTATATTAATACTCGCGTCATTGCCCCGGGGCATGATGGGAGGCCCCAGAGCATCATGGGAGGTGACTCAACTGAGCATGCTCTATGGGCCGCTGTATGCGGAAGTAAACCCGGAAGTCAGAGATTTTTTCGGCTTATGCGCTGGCTGAGCAGAATGCATTGAAATGAATGGGCGGCCATTTTTGACGTCCGATCCAGTTTTTTAATAGATCCATGGTTTAACTTGGCGATGCACCGATCGATCAGCAACCAATCGGGATCTGCGATAAAACCCCTATCGGTTTAGATCGGAGTTCAAAACAATAGTTCAAAGCAGCCGATACGATGACGTTTACGACAACAAACCTCCGCCAGCGCGTGCGTTCCCACATCAGACCCAGTTCTCCTACGGGGGCGTGACCGTCTCTAGAAAACATCAACACTGCTAACCCTTTCTTTTACAGTACAGTAATAACAGGTAATACCATGGTATTACACTGTAATTATCTAGTAGTACCTTGTATTTACAAGGTAATTACATGGTAACTACCGGGTAATTTACCCAGTAAGTACTAGGTAATTATTAGGTATTTTCTTGTACCATGTAATCATGTGTATTTACCATGTAATAACATGGTAACTACCTGGTTGTTTAAACTAAACATTACTAGGTAATTACAAAGACATTAGATGGGAACTATGAGGGAAATTACAGGTATTTACTAGGTTAATATTGGTAACTACCAGTCAATTTACCATGTAATTACTCTGAAATTACATGAATTATTTCTAAGTAAGTACCAGGTAATTACTAAGTATTTTTCTGCAAACTACCAGGAAATGATAACCTATATTTGAGGTAGTTACCAGCTAATTACACTTCAATGACCATGTAGTTACCTTGTATTTACTATACAGTTCATGGATAACTACCGGGTATTTACCCATTCATTATTGATTTATGTATTATCAATGGATTGGTGCATGTTCCCCCGAGGGTGTAAATGACTCTATTGACCTTGTAATTAACCTGATAGTTACCATGTTTTACCTGGTAATCCAGGTACTTACCTTGTAGTTACTTGGCCAGTAATTCTATTTCCTAAGTATTTACCCAATAAGTACAGACATTTGTACCTGGTTTTTACTCAGTAATTAAAGTGAAACTGGACTGTAAAAGAAAGTGTGTGTTGTTTCCATAATATTACCTGGTACTTCCTCATTAAGTACAGAAATAATTACCTGATATTTACCCATTAATTAAAGTGAAACTGGACTGTAAAAGAAAGTGTGTGTTGTTTCCATAATATTACCTGGTAATTGTAGATTATAATTATAAAGATTTGAACAATTGGCAAAAAAGATGCCTTTTTCACAGGAACTGTTCACAGACTGTTGTCTGTGTTGGTGCACATGTTGTACATAATTATTACCACAGCAAGTTCAAGTTTATTTCTAAAGCACATTAAAAACAACAGCTGACTAAAGTGCTGGACAAGCAAAAGGAAAATAAAAACAAAACAGACAACGTAAAACATAAAACACAAATGAAATACAACAATCATGGCAAGTTAAATTCTAGTGATTGCTAGAGATTTAAAAAAAACTAAGATTCAGGACTAAATTGATGGAACGTTGTGTTTCTGTGAAAGGAATCAGTTTATGGAACAATTGAATAAATAAAACAAAGAATCCAAATCAAACATTACATTCAAAAGAACAATTAAAGCCTGTATGTTAAGTAAATATAATGAAATATGTTAGTTAAGTTTGATTGACATACCCATAGACGGCAGTAATTTTATTTTATTTTAGTTTTTTATTTACTTAGTTGTTGTTTTTTAAATTTTTAATTTATCTCATTTGTGAATTTATTTCTTGGAAAAAGGGGCAGATCAGATAAGATTCTTCTTCTTTCTGCTCCCTTTTCATTCACAATTTATGAACATTTGTATTTGTATTGAATTGTTTGTTTTATTTTTTGAATGAAATAAAGAATGAAATGAAAAATAGTGCATAAAAATTAGTTTTTAAGATTAGTTTTAAAACCAGCCCTAGAAGGAGCCGGGCGTTTGTGCATCGGCAGCTCGGTCCCCCCCTGAAGCAAAGCTAGAAAACTACACGAGTCTAAGTCGTCTCTCATTGATGAATTTATGGATTTCACGTTGTGATCTGTGATCTGCAATATCAGGATCAGCAGATACTGCTTTGATAGTGATCAGTGATCGTCCCTCAAAATCCTACTCGGTGCATCTCTAGCCCTGGAACAGCAACCCAGATGAACCACCTTGGGCCCCTTGAGCAAGGCCTTATATTAACCCTAATTGCTCTCCGGGCGAAATGGTGTGTTTGTTCTCTCAGATGTAAGTCGCTTTGGATAAAGGTTCTGCTAAAATGACAGTAGTAGTAAAAAAAAATGTAGTAGTAACTCCGTCTGGAAGGTTTAAGATGTCCTTAATCATTTTTTAAATGCTTGGATGTAAATAAAAAACCCTGAATTTGTGCCTTTTCCTTTTGTCCCACAGAGGTTTTCCACCAAGTCGGACGTCTGGAGTTATGGAATCCTCCTGTGGGAGATTTACTCCTTCGGGCGAGTGCCTTACCCTAGAATTGTAAGTGCTCCCCCCGGCCAGCAGGGGGCGGTGTGTCTCAGTCCTGCAGGAGGGACGTTTACATCCGTCTCCTTCAGAATAACTGGCTGTACTCCCAGCGTGACTCATTATTTAGCTTCACCTCTTACAGTCCCGTGTTTTGGTGGTTATTAGCAGGTTCTTACGTTTCCAAAAAACCTGGAAAAGTCATGGAATTTGAAAATGTCATTTTCTTTTTTTTTTTTTTATATTTTTATCCCGGTTTTTTCCTATTTTTACCACCCCGTGCTCCTACCTAAGTGACAGTCCTGGGCATTGCCATCCTCTACCAACCCCGGGAGGGCCCTGCACTGAGCTCAGGTCTCCTGTCATTAATGTCATTTTCAAGGCCTGGAAAAGTTTTATTATTATTATTATTATTATTATTATTATTATTATTATTATTATATTTCTTTATTTGGTATGGACATCACAATAACATAGGACAAACCAAATGCACTGTTTGAGTGTTTTAGCATACATGCTAATTTGCAACACTTGTCCACAGGAGGCTTTTAAAAAAATAATATAAATACAATACAATAAGATATACAATAAAATTAGAGGATGACATAAGATATAAAGCAAAGACAACATTCAAGAGCAGAACCAGACCTGACCTATTCATGTAGGCACTGTTGTTTAGACTTGAGCCATAGTTTGAGTCCTCTGTTGAAAATATTGCCACATGTTTCTAATTTTAAATTAGTCGGTAAAGAATTCCAGAGTTTTGCACCCTTCACAGAAAAAACCGACTCACCAAAAGAGGTCTTGTACTTTGGGATACAACAGTCACCATTGGTGCAGGCCCGTGTGGTTACTCTACCAGAGCTCTGATGCCTAATAACCACTTCAGAGAACAGAGGTGAAACATGATTATATAAACATTTAAAAACCAGTTTAAGACTACTAAAATTCACAAAGTTTTCAAAAGTTGAAAGGTTGTGTTTTCTTAAAATTTCACACATAAGTTCACCCCAAATGTTTTGGAAAAGTCATGGAATTTATTTTTCTCTGTTAATGATAAAGTTTAGTAATAACAAATAACTGTTGGATGCTACAGTCGGCACGTCACGTGTGAAAACACGTGACGTGCCGACTGTAGCATCCAACAGTTATTATTAGTTATATTAGATTACTATAAAACATATACTGCAACATATTGCTGGTATATCGGTGTTAGTTTAAACACATGTTTATTTTGTATAAAACCATAATTGCCATTAGATCTCCACTGTGGTGACTTTTTACATAGTTTATTTCGCGCCCCGATTTCAGCAGCGCAGGAGCCAAAAAAAAAGGGACATCCCCAAAACTTCTAAACTGCATAGAAATGTGTTTATTTTATATGAAAAAACAAAATGCTTTGATTTAAAGTGCTTTAATAGCATTGACCTTGCATGACTGTACAGACAGACAACCATAGAGCAACTGAAATAGCTTCCTATGCTACGTATGTCCACATCAGCCCACATGTAGAATATAAACCTACAGGTGAAGAATATGGTGTAAAAGTTAACTTATTTCAATAATTCAACTTTAAAGGTGAAACTAATATATTACATAGTTTCACAGTCTTACATGCAAAGCAAGATATGTTAAACCTTTATTTGTTATAATTTTGATGATTAAATTGTTTATTGATTTCATGAAATATTCAAATTCTTTGAGATTTTTTATTTGGGGTTTTCATAAACTGTAAGTCATAATCATCAAAATTATAACAAATAAAGGCTTGAAATTTCTCACTTTGAATGTAGTGGGAAATAATATATTTGTTTAACCTTTTAGTTGAATTTACTACGAATGAAGTTTTGCAATATATTCACATTTTCCAACCTTCACCTGTATATTATTACATCAATAAATAAGACCATAATATAAGGCCGTATTGGTTCAATACGGAACGCAACTTTTAATTCCCAATTACGTAACAATTCCGTATTTCAAGGGACGGGTGGCGAGCCTGGTTTTAGAGGTCATGTAAAGTCATGGAAATGTGTTGGTTAAAAAGTGTATGAACCCTGTATTAGTTGTTCTGACTGACGGGAGCTGGTGCCTGTACTACGAAGCAAGTTCAACATACCCAGGATATCTTTTCCTTATCCAGATTCACTAAGCGGGACAATTGCAATCACGCTAAGCGGTCACACGACGGCGGTTATCAACTCGGTATATCAACCCAGGTTTCTCCAATCTGGATATGAGCGCGTGCACATAAAAGGGGCGGTGTTTTCAGCGCATGACCAATCGCAAGCATGGAGAAGTCCGCTGTCAGAGCCGCTTATTTCAGTAGCGAAGAGCAAACAATAATTTGACGGAAATATGATGAGTATAGGCATAGAATACAGGCAAAAAGCAACACAGTTGCAGCTGCAAAATGCAGGAAAGACAGCTGGCAAAAGATCGCTGACTGTATAAATGCGTAAGTTCATAGGGATATAAACATCACTGCCCCATCATTAGGGCATAAGTAGATCTGACTATAATTACAGTTGTCTATTCTGTTGAATGCATGTGTTGCTTAGATGTATTCGTATGGCGTGTATGACAATTGTAGCCTCATCCCTTCAGCTGCAACCCCAGCGGAGTAAAACGCACATGGGAGCAAATAAAAAATAAATATAAAAACATAATTCAAAGCGGTAAGTAGGCTCACTTTCATATCTTAGAAGTACAACAAGTACAAGGCTTTAGTGTTTCTATCACTCTCTGTTTTAGGATGATATCAGTATACAAAAGCACAATGAAATAGCATTGACATTACTTGCAGCAAACAGAAAAACAAATGACAAGAAGAAGACAGGAGGGTCCCTGAATACGCGTTCTCTTCGGAGGGATCCTCTCACGATCCGCGCACCAAGCTCCACTGGATTCTCTTCGAAAGGGCATGCCATTTTCCAAGAGAGCTGATTGGTCAGTGGGCGGTGCTTTTACACCCGGCGATCTGTATCTCGAACATAACCTGCTCCGGAGCAGGTTAGCGGTTCAGCATAAGTTACCATGGCGATGTACCCCGGTAAGAAGTGAACCACCGTCGTAGTCCTGAAAACCCAGGGTTAAACCTGAAGTTACCTCGCTAACCCCAAATCCCACTTCGTAGTACAGGCCCCTGGTGTGTGTGTGTGTGTGTTTGTTTGGTTCTCTGTGTTTTGGTAGTTATTGGTTCTAACGACTGACGGGAGCTGGTGTGTGTGTTTGGTTCTCCGTGTTTTGGTAGTTATTGGTTCTAACGACTGACGGGAGCTGGTGTGTGTGTTTGGTTCTGCAGCCGCTGAAGGACGTGGTGCCCCGGGTGGAGAAGGGCTACAAGATGGACGCCCCGGACGGCTGCCCGCCGGTGGTGTTCGACCTGATGAAGCAGTGCTGGACCCTGGACGCCGCCGTGCGGCCCTCCTTCCGCATGCTGAGGGAGAAGCTGCAGCATATCAGAGCCAAGGAGCTGTACCTGTGAAGAGGAGGTGCTGGGGGGGCGGGGGCGCGGAGCTGGACCGCTGCACCCCCCTCCTGCTGACCCGGGACTGGGACGCCGTGCCCCCCCCTGACCCCTGACCCCCGACCCCCGACCCCCCCACCGCAGGCGTCCACCAGCCGTCCTCTGCTTCCACACTAGGACTGTTTTCCTGTTTGTGTTGTATAGCTTTTGCCAGACAACTTCGTCTCCTCCTGATGGGCCACTGCCCCCCCCCCCCCCTTATGGCCCCGCCCACCCCCCTTCTGACCCCGCCCACCCACCGCTCACCTGCTCTCTCTCTCACCTGGTCCAAGCTGCTTTTCTTAAGCCTGATTTCTGGTTCCGCGTTGCACCAACGCAGGGCCGTACGGCGCAGGCTGTGCGGCGCGGGCTCTGCGTCGGTGTAACGCGGAACCGTAAATCAGCCTTCAGTTACCGCCCCCCCACCTTCCTCCCCTCCCTGAGACATGGCATTACCTGGAGGGGGGGGCTGGCCTTTTCCTCCACGTTTGTCAGGTGCTCTCTCTCTTTAGTTTTTATTCCTCCCTCCATCCCTCCATCATTCCCCCCCGTGGCGCCCTGTGTCTCTGCTCGCCTCTCAGCCCAGCCGTCATTCCAGCCCTTCCCTCGGCCGTGCTGTCGGGCTGCCGGGCCGTCGCGCGGCGCCAAAGTGCCTCCCGTCTGCAGAGACGTCCCCCCCCACTCGGACACACGGACTCTTTCATTTTTTTACCACTTTTTTAAAAAGGTTTTTTTTGTTGTTTTTTTTAATTGCTTTATTTTTTTCAGGGAGGTTATTAATTTTGTTATCATTATTATTATTATTACTATTATTATTATTATTATTATTGTTGTTGTTGTTGCTGTAACCCCCCCCCCCCCTCCCCCACCGCCACCATCTCCACTTAAAGCCTGAATCATGGTTCTGCATCAAACCAACGTAGAGCACACGCCGTCACCGTGACGCCGTCACCGTGACGCCGTCGTGAACCTTCGGACTTCTCCGTCACTCCATTTCGTCACGGTGCAGTTCCCCCCACGACCGCTAGTTAGCGATCTTTTCCTGAATGGTTTATCCGACTTTTTCTGGTCACAGTGAATCAAAGAGATAAGGACAACTATTGTGCAAAAAAACAAAACAAAAAAAATCACACACACACGAAGAAAAGAGGCTGAAAGTTCACGACTGCTTCAAACTGGAAACCAATCACAGCCCTCTTGTCTGCGTTGGGTCTGCGTCGCCTCCACGCGTAGCTACAATTTCCAGGAGGTGACGTCAGTGACGGCGTGTGTTACGCGTCGACGCGTAGCACACGCCGTAGGCACGCCGTCGTTTTGATGCAGAACCATAACTCAAGTTTGAGACTTTTATTTCCCCCCTCAACGAGGAGAAGGTAAACAGGAAGTGAGCGGGTCTGTGGGCAGGGGTTGGATTCGGGGCGATGGGGGGGGGGGTGAATTTGGGGCGATGGGGGGGGGGGTTGGATTCGGGGCGATGGGGGGGTTGGATTCGTGGGGGGGGTTGGATTCGGGGGGGGGTTGGGGCAGGATTAACACGAGGAGGAGACGGGGGTGAGAGGTGAGAGTTCACAAACATGGTTGATTCATCATATGTGGGCTTGTTTTTATATCAAAATATATTTAAAGGATTAAAAGAAAGAACAAGGAAGAACTGACGGACTGGAGGACAGAAGAGGACGACCCCGGGCGACCCCGGGGGGCCCGGGGGGCGGCGTGGTGCATGCTGTGTGTGAGAGACTTTGGGTTCAACTGTCAGTGCTTTCAATGTTCGTTGTTTTATTATGCTATCATGATTATGAATAAATCATTCCATCTGAACCGTGTTGGACACGCTGGCGTCATTATCCTCCTCTGGGGGGGGGGGGGGGGGGGATCTGGCTGCAGCATCGTGATGCCTCCTCATCGCCTTCCTCCTCCAAACATAATAATCATAACGACCAAAGTGTCAGAGTTCACCCTCATCAGACCGCCATGTCTCTACGTGCAGCTGCAAACTGCAATACAGTACAACCATCAGGACACAGACAAAACAAATAACATAAGACATGAGTCAGCTGGTGAGAACAGATCAGAGAAAGGATGACATTGGGAGGGAGGAGGGAAAAAAAAAGGCATCCTCATACTGTGTGTAAATGCACAGTGTGAAAGTGCAAAAAAACACCTCTGCACAGAAAGCAACATGACAAATTTAACATCATAAGGCTTGCACGTGTGTGTGTGTGTGGGGGGGGGGGGGGGATCCGGCACAGTACCCTAAGTGAGCACCGCGGCCAGTGGCGCGGCTCTCAAACCTGTTGACTGTGTTGGGGGGGATTGGATAAGAGGAGGGGCCGAGGAAGGCGTTGAGTTGAGGGAGGTGGTTATCAGCAAGAGTGTGTGTAGCGGTAAGTCCGTGAACTTCGCTCAGAGCTGCTCTCCGCCAATGTCCTTGATGTTATCAGACGGCTCGGTCAGTTCTGAAAACAGGTCCATAGAAGTTCCTGAGAGGGGAGGGTTAGTGGGGGCAGAGTCACCTTGTTTACATTCCACCAGAAAGATTGTGACCAGAGCGATCGGCCAAAACCGCCCTGTCAAGGCTAGATTATAGAATCAACAATTATATTAAAGAACAGACAGACTCAGTAATTGAGTGTTGGTCGCCGTGCTGATCCCCTCAGCCACGTCCGGCAGCTCTGAAAGAGCCAAAACAGCTGTTGACGACTTACGCGTTTGTCGGTAGACCAGGAATCCCCCTCCTCCGATTAGGAGAAATCCTGCTATCATAAATCCAATTATAAAAGCGTCTTCAACGTCCTCGACAGACAGAATCACCAAACACAACGGTTTGCAATGTTTCCAGGAATCCATTGTGTATCCAGCAAAAAATGTCCCATCGGGGCAGGAGGGCTCCCTTACCCCCTGACTTCTTGTTGTGCTGAGATAGATAGATAAGGGAGAGGAGCAGAAAAAGCGTCCGCCTTCGTCGAGAGCCGGAAGAAGGCATTTCCCCTATTGTTCCAGTTTGTAATGCTTTATAACTGTTTAAGTTTTAAAGAGAAAGCCAGGCCAACCATTTTCCACAAACTGAACTAAAAGTAAATGTCAGGTTTGCATTATGCATCTTCAGTTTCATACAAGTACAAATATTTTGCAACAAACTGAATAGTTTCTCTCATGTATGATTTGACTTTTTTCTTTTCCAGAAATGTAAGAACTAAAATTAGGGGTGGGACGATACGGGTAACTCACGATTCAATACTGTGGCGATATCTGGCCCACGATAACGATAATATCACGATACACGATATCTACGATATTCAATAAATTGTAAGCAGCACACAGCAGACATCCACGTAGGCAGGTGGAAGCAGCAACGGGATGACCGGGGATGCGGGAGGGGGACCGGGACCGCAGGCCAGAACGCAGCTCCCGAGGCTCCGGCCTGCAAACATGCGCAAAAGAGAAAAAAGGGGAACAAGAAACTACAGGAACGCGATAGCTATGAGATATTTATAATAAATAAAAATGGTAATGGAGAAGAGAGGCAGGGAAAAGGAGAGGAGAAGAAGGGTGAGAGGCACCGCCCAGCGGATCATGTCGGTGCCCCCTGCAGCATAGGCCTATAGCAGCATATCTACCGCAAAGCTATATTTGAGACTAACTATTATAGTCTTGTTCTATAGCTGCGACAATGACTACTGACTCTAACACACTAGAGTTTACACTACCTAGAGATTTACCAACACCAGCTAGAGGTTTACTAAACACTAACTATAGGCTTTACTAAACAGAAAGGTTTTAAGTTTAGTTTTAAAGGTGGAGGTGGTGTCACCCTCCTTAACCCAGATTGGAAGTTGGTTCCATAGTAATGGTGCCTGATAGCAGAACACCCGCCCTCCAAATCTACATTTGGATACTCTAGGAACTACAAGTAAACCTGCACTCTGGGAGCGGAGAGCTCTGCCAGGAACATAAGGCACTATCAGGTCTTGCAAATAATGCGGAGCTAAGCCGTTTTGGGCTTTATACGCAAGTAATACAATTTTAAGTTGGATTCTGAATTTTACGGGTAACCAATGGAGCGACGCTAACACTGGAGAGATGTGGTCTCTCCTGCTAATTCCTGTCAGCACTCGTGCTGCTGAATTCTGGATCAGCTGGAGCCTATTCAGCAAATTACTTGGACATCCTGCTAACAACACATTACAGTAATCCAGTCTAGAAGATACAAACGCATGAACTAGTTTTTCTGCATCACTCTGCGAGAGGATTTTCCTAATCTTTGCAATATTACGGAGATGGAAAAACGCTATTTTACAAACCTGATTAACATATGGTTTAAACGACAAATCCTGATCGAAAACAACACCAAGGTTTCTCACAGTTGCACTGGAAGCCATCGCAACACCATCTAATCCCTTCCTAAGATGCTCTGGACCAAGAATGATAACCTCTGTTTTATCTGAATTTAGAAGCAAGAAATTTCTGGACATCCAGTCCTTGATGTCCCTAAGACATGCCTGAAGTTTAACCAACGGTTCTGTTTCATCCGGCTTCATAGACAAGTAGAGCTGCGTATCATCAGCATAACAATGAAAGTGTATGCCGTGATTCTGGATTATACTTCCCAATGGCTGCATTATTTGTGTTGTAATAAAATATCGATATTTGCCGTCAGTTTATTGATTATTTATTGCGACAGAGAGCGCAACAATATATTGCAATTTTTTCCCCACCACTATTTATCATATATATTTGTATTTTTATATTAAAATATATATATATATTTACAGTTTTAAACATCAAAATCAAGCTGTTGGCAACAATCTAGATAAGGATTAAACTGGAGTTTCGGAGAAATCCAAGTAAACATGCGCAAGAACGCAAACAATTATTGAGTGAGGTGATTTGACTGAGTCAAGACGTGAAAATATGAACGGTAACAATGCAGCAGCTCTGTAAATGTCTACATACTAAGCTGATGATGTTGCAGGTAAGAGCAGCAAAGACTCGCTTTTCTTCTGGTACCGTGTTGTTGTGATGAATTAGGAGCATTATCTGGCACTAATAGCTCGATCTCAAGAGCTTCAGTTCAGTTCCATTACAGCCCGACTAAGGACTAACATGGCTGTTAAAACTTCAACATCAGTCGGATTAAGGCAACAATTGGACTTTCTGTTCTCCTGGTTTCAACCAGCATCTTCACAAGGTCCTCTGTTGTTGTTCTGGGTTAATTTGCATATTTCAGAGACAAAGGGAATTAACTTGTGTATATATAGGAGGGGGGGGGGGATCAACACGGTGTGCAACAGCTGTATTTATTAGTAACGTCTCTCCACTCCGCCTGCTCCCACTCAGATATTCCAGTGAACATCACAGTCGTGTCTTTTCATTAGAAACCTGAAAGTTTTAATCAAAAACAAAGATTGCTTCCTCACCTTGTTAGTCTGTTTCTCTAAAGACTCGCAACCTGAGCAGACGGCGGGTTTTGATGTCACGGCGAAGGCAACTTCTGACAACATATATATATATATATATATATATATATATATATATATATATATATATATATATATATATATATACATATATATATACATATATATATATATATATATATATATATATATATATATTTTTAAAGTGACTGAAGTTTCTCTTTGAAGAAGTGCTTTTACATCTGCATCTAAAAATAATCCCGTCTCATGGTTTGGCTGCAGGAGTTTCCAGCAGGTGGGGGGGGATCAGCTCTGGGGGTGATGGAGTCGTCTGGGGGGGGGGGGGGGGGCGACCTCTGGACGACCTCTGGGGGCGTTTGAACCTCGCCCCCCCACCCCCACCCCCCACCCCCCACCCCCCACTGATGCCGGGGACCTGATTCCTGGTGAATCCCATGAATCTTAACGGCAGTGACGGGGGGGGGGGGGGCAACAACGGGCCGGTTACGTAAGCAGAGCAGTTTACGCTCCTGGCTACGGCTGCGCTGTCAGGAGCGATCACGCCAGTGATGTTTCCCATGATGCCTCGGTGCACAGACGAGCCTGTTGCAGAGCCCCCCCCCCATCACCCCCACCCAGTCTCTCCAGCTCACTGGCTAAACTGCACCTCGCCTGGAAACCAGAACTCTCCACCGAGAGACTTCGTACAGTCCAGGTCCCAAAGGGGGGGGGTGATGTAGACCTGTGTGTCTTGGAAATAAGTACGCGGCGACGCACACCGTACGGCGCGCATCGCCGTTGTTAACATCATGCCAGCCAATCAGAATGCTGGAAAAAACATCAACAAATGACACGTGTAACTTCCAGTTAAGGCTGATTTATGGTTCCGCGTTACACCAACGCAGAGCTACGGCGTAGGGTACGCGTTGGTGTAACGCGGGACCATAATTCAGGCTTTACTTCCAAGACGGAACGAGAGTCTTTGGTTTGGAGTGACAGAGAAGTGGAGTTACTTTTAAGTCTGACTTTAGAATATAAAACAGGTAAAATACAAGAAAATATTGACGGTTACAAACAAATTGTAAACACAGGTGTCACTCATGACGCTGGTGACGTTTCTGTCTCATAATGTGACGTTCTGAAGCCTAAATGTCCGTTTCTCTCCGTTTACAAGCAAATGTGAAAACTGAGTTTTTGAAAATCTCCACTTTGGCCGTAGTTTTCAGAAATGATGGTTTTTAGAGACTTTGAGCTTCGTTTTCGTGTAAACGAACGAACAAAACGCATGAAAACACCAGCGTTTTTGCTCCGTGGAAACGGGGCCTAATATTCTTTCTTCCCTTCCAAAAAGACTTAGATAACAACAATAAAAGTATTATTAAGCAAAGAAGCAAGTTTTATTTTAGTTATAAATTTCAGTTTATCCGATGGGAAAACGACGTTGGCAGTTCTGCAGTGACCGACGACTCGGAATCTCTGAATCAGCACCAGAGACATATATGCATATATATATATATATATATATATATATATATATATATATATATATACACATACACATACACACACACACACACACACGTATTTATGTCTATGATCAGCACCACCAGAGAGCAGAGCTATGTATTATTATTATTATATTATATTATTAGCTATGAGAGCCAAATCTGGCGAGAGTGTGTTGCTCAGACAGAGACAGGTCTCAAACAAAGTACATTGGTAACACTTTACAATAAGGGTCCCTTAATTAACGTTAGTTAATGCATTATTAAGCATTAATTAACAGTTTAATAATAGTTAAATAACCATTATTATGTATAACTTAACATTAATTAGCATATTAGTTAATGCATTAATAAACAGTTAATTAATGCCTACTGCTCAGAGTTAATTAATACATTAGTAAGCATTAATAAACGTTACATGATGTAATTATTTATCCTTATGTATGCATTACTTAGTATAAAGTAATACATTAGTTAATACATAAGTAAAACGTTAATAATGTCCCTAGTAATCATTTACTAATGGTGTTTATTTGGAGTGAATATGCATTAAGTAACAGCTACCTAATACATCTAGTAATCATTCACTAATGGTGTACATGTTTACTGGATGGGCATTATTAAACAACTATTTAGAACCTTAAGTAATCATTTCCTAATGGTGCTGTGTATGTTATCAGGTAGCTTACCTGACCTTATGAACGGTAACCTGACATAAACCTTAATAAATGTATAGGAGTGGCTCATAAGCATTACTTAACCATTAGTAAAGGCTTTCTGGGCCCTTATTGTAAAGTGTAACACATTTATCCCTTAGGTACCACATTATTAATGCTTAACTGCCTCATAAGCATTACTTAACCATAATTAACCATTAGTAAAGGCTTTCTGGGCCCTTATTGTAAAGTGTAACACATTTATCCCTTAGGTAACACATTATTAATGCTTAACTGCCTCATAAGCATTACTTGACCATAGTTAACCATTAGTAAATTAAGCAATCACATATAAAGAAGTTTACACTTTTTATTTAAAACAAAATAAAACAGATAACAGATAACATTTGTTATATGTATACATCTTATACATATATATATACATATATATATATATATATATATATATATATATATATATATATATATATATATATATATGGTAACACTTTACAATAAGGGTCCCTTAATTAACGTTAGTTAATGCATTATTAAGCATTAATTAACAGTTTAATAATAGTTAAATAACCATTATTATGTATTACTTAACAATAATTAGCATATTAGTTAATGCATTAATAAACAGTTAGTTAATGCATTATTAAGCATTAATTAACAGTGTAATAATAGTTAAATAACCATTATTATGTATTACTTAACAATAATTAGCATATTAGTTAATGCATTAATAAACAGTTAGTTAATGCATTATTAAGCATTAATTAACAGTGTAATAATAGTTAAATAACCATTATTATGTATTACTTAACAATAATTAGCATATTAGTTAATGCATTAATAAACAGTTAGTTAATGCATTATTAAGCATTAATTAACAGTTTAATAATAGTTAAATAACCATTATTATGTATTACTTAACATTAATTAGCATATTAGTTAATGCATTAATAAACAGTTAATTAATGCCTACTGCTCAGAGTTAATTAATACATTAGTAAGCATTAATAAACGTTACATGATGTAATTATTTATCCTTATGTATGCATTACTTAGTATAAAGTAATACATTAGTTAATACATAAGTAAAACGTTAATAATGTCCCTAGTAATCATTTACTAATGGTGTTTATTTGGAGTGAATATGCATTAAGTAACAGCTACCTAATACATCTAGTAATCATTCACTAATGGTGTACATGTTTACTGGATGGGCATTATTAAACAACTGTTTAGAATCTTAAGTAATCATTTCCTAATGGTGCTGTGTATGTTATCAGGTAGCTTACATGACCTTATGAACGGTAACCTGACATAAACCTTAATAAATGTATAGGAGTGGCTCATAAGCATTACTTAACCATTAGTAAAGGCTTGCTGGGCCCTTATTGTATAGTGTAACACATTTATCCCTTAGGTAACACATTATTAATGCTTAACTGCCTCATAAGCATTACTTAACCATAATTAACCATTAGTAAAGGCTTGCTGGACCCTTATTGTAAAGTGTAACACATTTATCCCTTAGGTAACACATTATTAATGCTTAACTGCCTCATAAGCATTACTTAACCATAATTAACCATTAGTAAATACTTTTCTGGACCCTTATTGTAAAGTGTAACACATGTATCCCTTAGGTAACACATTATTAATGCTTAACTGCCTCATAAGCATTACTTAACCATAATTAACCATTAGTAAAGGCTTGCTGGACCCTTATTGTAAAGTGTAACACATTTATCCCTTAGGTAACACATTATTAATGCTTAACTGCCTCATAAGCATTACTTAACCATAATTAACCATTAGTAAATACTTTTCTGGACCCTTATTGTAAAGTGTAACACATTTATCCCTTAGGTAACACATTATTAATGCTTAACTGCCTCATAAGCATTACTTAACCATAATTAACCATTAGTAAAGGCTTTCTGGACCCTTATTGTAAAGTGTAACACATGTATCCCTTAGGTAACACATTATTAATGTATATATATATATACATATATATACATATACATATATATATATATATATATATATATATATATATATATATATATATATATATATATATATGGTAAGACTTTACAATAAGGTCCCTTAATTAACGTTAGTTAATGCATTATTAAGCATTAATTAACAGTTTAATAATAGTTAAATAACCATTATTATGTATTACTTAACATTAATTAGCATATTAGTTAATGCATGAATAAACAGTTAGTTAATGCATTATTAAGCATTAATTAACAGTGTAATAATAGTTAAATAACCATTATTATGTATTACTTAACATTAATTAGCATATTAGTTAATGCATTAATAAACAGTTAGTTAATGCATTATTAAGCATTAATTAACAGTTTAATAATAGTTAAATAACCATTATTATGTATTACTTAACATTAATTAGCATATTAGTTAATGCATTAATAAACAGTTAATTAATGCCTACTGCTCCGAGTTAATTAATACATTAGTAAGCATTAATAAACGTTACATGATGTAATTATTTATCCTTATGTATGCATTACTTAGTATAAAGCAGATAACAGATAACATTTGTTATATGTATACATCTTATACATATATATATAAATATATATATATATATATATGTATATATATATATATATATATATATATATATATATATATATATATATATATATACATATACATATATATATATATATATATATATATATATATATATATATATATATGTATGTATATATATATATATATATATGGTAACACTTTACAATAAGGTTCCCTTAATTAACGTTAGTTAATGCATTATTAAGCATTAATTAACAGTTTAATAATAGTTAAATAACCATTATTATGTATTACTTAACATTAATTAGCATATTAGTTAATGCATTAATAAACAGTTAGTTAATGCATTATTAAGCATTAATTAACAGTGTAATAATAGTTAAATAACCATTATTATGTATTACTTAACATTAATTAGCATATTAGTTAATGCATTAATAAACAGTTGGTTAATGCATTATTAAGCATTAATTAACAGTTTAATAATAGTTAAATAACCATTATTATCTATTACTTAACATTAATTAGCATATTAGTTAATGCATTAATAAACAGTTAATTAATGCCTACTGCTCAGAGTTAATTAATACATTAGTAAGCATTAATAAACGTTACATGATGTAATTATTTATCCTTATGTATGCATTACTTAGTATAAAGTAATACATTAGTTAATACATAAGTAAAACGTTAATAATGTCCCTAGTAATCATTTACTAATGGTGTTTATTTGGAGTGAATATGCATTAAGTAACAGCTACCTAATACATCTAGTAATCATTCACTAATGGTGTACATGTTTACTGGATGGGCATTATTAAACAACTATTTAGAATCTTAAGTAATCATTTCCTAATGGTGCTGTGTATGTTATCAGGTAGCTTACCTGACCTTATGAACGGTAGCCTGACATAAACCTTAATAAATGTATAGGAGTGGCTCATAAGCATTACTTAACCATTAGTAAAGGCTTTCTGGACCCTTATTGTAAAGTGTAACACATGTATCCCTTAGATAACACATTATTAATGCTTAACTGCCTCATAAGCATTACTTGACCATAGTTAACCATTAGTAAATTAAGCAATCACATATAAAGAAGTTTACACTTTTTATTTAAAACAAAATAAAACAGATAACAGATAACATTTGTTATATGTATACATCTTATACATATATATATACATATATATATATATATATATATATATATATATATATACATATACATATATATATATATATATATATATATATATATATATATATGGTAACACTTTACAATAAGGGTCCCTTAATTAACGTTAGTTAATGCATTATTAAGCATTAATTAACAGTTTAATAATAGTTAAATAACCATTATTATGTATTACTTAACATTAATTAGCATATTAGTTAATGCATTAATAAACAGTTAGTTAATGCATTATTAAGCATTAATTAACAGTGTAATAGTTAAATAACCATTATTATGTATTACTTAACATTAATTAGCATATTAGTTAATGCATTAATAAACAGTTAGTTAATGCATTATTAAGCATTAATTAACAGTTTAATAATAGTTAAATAACCATTATTATGTATTACTTAACATTAATTAGCATATTAGTTAATGCATTAATAAACAGTTAATTAATGCCTACTGCTCAGAGTTAATTAATACATTAGTAAGCATTAATAAACGTTACATGATGTAATTATTTATCCTTATGTATGCATTACTTAGTATAAAGTAATACATTAGTTAATACATAAGTAAAACGTTAATAATGTCCCTAGTAATCATTTACTAATGGTGTTTATTTGGAGTGAATATGCATTAAGTAACAGCTACCTAATACATCTAGTAATCATTCACTAATGGTGTACATGTTTACTGGATGGGCATTATTAAACAACTATTTAGAATCTTAAGTAATCATTTCCTAATGGTGCTGTGTATGTTATCAGGTAGCTTACCTGACCTTATGAACGGTAACCTGACATAAACCTTAATAAATGTATAGGAGTGGCTCATAAGCATTACTTAACCATTAGTAAAGGCTTGCTGGGCCCTTATTGTAAAGTGTAACACATTTATCCCTTAGGTAACACATTATTAATGCTTAACTGCCTCATAAGCATTACTTAACCATAATTAACCATTAGTAAATACTTTTCTGGACCCTTATTGTAAAGTGTAACACATGTATCCCTTAGATAACACATTATTAATGCTTAACTGCCTCATAAGCATTACTTGACCATAGTTAACCATTAGTAAATTAAGCAATCACATATAAAGAAGTTTACACTTTTTATTTAAAACAAAATAAAACAGATAACAGATAACATTTGTTATATGTATACATCTTATACATATATATATATATACATATATATATATATATATATATATATATATATATATATATAGATAGATACATATAGATATATATGGTAACACTTTACAATAAGGGTCCCTTAATTAACGTTAGTTAATGCATTATTAAGCATTAATTAACAGTTTAATAATAGTTAAATAACCATTATTATGTATTACTTAACATTAATTAGCATATTAGTTAATGCATTAATAAACAGTTAGTTAATGCATTATTAAGCATTAATTAACAGTTTAATAATAGTTAAATAACCATTATTATGTATTACTTAACATTAATTAGCATATTAGTTAATGCATTAATAAACAGTTAGTTAATGCATTATTAAGCATTAATTAACAGTTTAATAATAGTTAAATAACCATTATTATGTATTACTTAACATTAATTAGCATATTAGTTAATGCATTAATAAACAGTTAATTAATGCCTACTGCTCAGAGTTAATTAATACATTAGTAAGCATTAATAAACGTTACATGATGTAATTATTTATCCTTATGTATGCATTACTTAGTATAAAGTAATACATTAGTTAATACATAAGTAAAACGTTAATAATGTCCCTAGTAATCATTTACTAATGGTGTTTATTTGGAGTGAATATGCATTAAGTAACAGCTACCTAATACATCTAGTAATCATTCACTAATGGTGTACATGTTTACTGGATGGGCATTATTAAACAACTATTTAGAATCTTAAGTAATCATTTCCTAATGGTGCTGTGTATGTTATCAGGTAGCTTACCTGACCTTATGAACGGTAGCCTGACATAAACCTTAATAAATGTATAGGAGTGGCTCATAAGCATTACTTAACCATTAGTAAAGGCTTTCTGGACCCTTATTGTAAAGTGTAACACATGTATCCCTTAGATAACACATTATTAATGCTTAACTGCCTCATAAGCATTACTTGACCATAGTTAACCATTAGTAAATTAAGCAATCACATATAAAGAAGTTTACACTTTTTATTTAAAACAAAATAAAACAGATAACATTTGTTATATGTATACATCTTATACATATATATATATATATATATATATATATATATATATATATATATATATATATATATATATATATATATATATATATATATATATATATATAGATACATATAGATATATATGGTAACACTTTACAATAAGGGTCCCTTAATTAACGTTAGTTAATGCATTATTAAGCATTAATTAACAGTTTAATAATAGTTAAATAACCATTATTATGTATTACTTAACATTAATTAGCATATTAGTTAATGCATTAATAAACAGTTAGTTAATGCATTATTAAGCATTAATTAACAGTTTAATAATAGTTAAATAACCATTATTATGTATTACTTAACATTAATTAGCATATTAGTTAATGCATTAATAAACAGTTAGTTAATGCATTATTAAGCATTAATTAACAGTGTAATAATAGTTAAATAACCAATATTATGTATTACTTAACATTAATTAGCATATTAGTTAATGCTTTAATAAACAGTTAGTTAATGCATTATTAAGCATTAATTAACAGTTTAATAATAGTTAAATAACCATTATTATGTATTACTTAACATTAATTAGCATATTAGTTAATGCATTAATAAACAGTTAGTTAATGCATTATTAAGCATTAATTAACAGTTTAATAATAGTTAAATAACCATTATTATGTATTACTTAACATTAATTAGCATATTAGTTAATGCATTAATAAACAGTTAGTTAATGCATTATTAAGCATTAATTAACAGTGTAATAATAGTTAAATAACCATTATTATGTATTACTTAACATTAATTAGCATATTAGTTAATGCATTAATAAACAGTTAGTTAATGCATTATTAAGCATTAATTAACAGTTTAATACTAGTTAAATAACCATTATTATGTATTACTTAACATTAATTAGCATATTAGTTAATGCATTAATAAACAGTTAGTTAATGCATTATTAAGCATTAATTAACAGTTTAATAATAGTTAAATAACCATTATGTATTACTTAACATTAATTAGCATATTAGTTAATGCATTAATAAACAGTTAATTCATGCCTACTGCTCAGAGTTAATTAATACATTAGTAAGCATTAATAAACGTTACATGATGTAATTATTTATCCTTATGTATGCATTACTTAGTATAAAGTAATACATTAGTTAATACATAAGTAAAACGTTAATAATGTCCCTAGTAATCATTTACTAATGGTGTTTATTTGGAGTGAATATGCATTAAGTAACAGCTACCTAATACATCTAGTAATCATTCACTAATGGTGTACATGTTTACTGGATGGGCATTATTAAACAACTATTTAGAATCTTAAGTAATCATTTCCTAATGGTGCTGTGTATGTTATCAGGTAGCTTACCTGACCTTATGAACGGTAACCTGACATAAACCTTAATAAATGTATAGGAGTGGCTCATAAGCATTACTTAACCATTAGTAAAGGCTTGCTGGGCCCTTATTGTAAAGTGTAACACATTTATCCCTTAGGTAACACATTATTAATGCTTAACTGCCTCATAAGCATTACTTAACCATAATTAACCATTAGTAAATACTTTTCTGGACCCTTATTGTAAAGTGTAACACATGTATCCCTTAGATAACACATTATTAATGCTTAACTGCCTCATAAGCATTACTTGACCATAGTTAACCATTAGTAAATTAAGCAATCACATATAAAGAAGTTTACACTTTTTATTTAAAACAAAATAAAACAGATAACAGATAACATTTGTTATATGTATACATCTTATACATATATATATATATATATATACATATATATATATATATATATATATATATATATATATATATATATATATATATATATATATAGATAGATACATATAGATATATATGGTAACACTTTACAATAAGGGTCCCTTAATTAACGTTAGTTAATGCATTATTAAGCATTAATTAACAGTTTAATAATAGTTAAATAACCATTATTATGTATTACTTAACATTAATTAGCATATTAGTTAATGCATTAATAAACAGTTAGTTAATGCATTATTAAGCATTAATTAACAGTTTAATAATAGTTAAATAACCATTATTATGTATTACTTAACATTAATTAGCATATTAGTTAATGCATTAATAAACAGTTAGTTAATGCATTATTAAGCATTAATTAACAGTTTAATAATAGTTAAATAACCATTATTATGTATTACTTAACATTAATTAGCATATTAGTTAATGCATTAATAAACAGTTAGTTAATGCATTATTAAGCATTAATTAACAGTTTAATAATAGTTAAATAACCATTATTATGTATTACTTAACATTAATTAGCATATTAGTTAATGCATTAATAAACAGTTAGTTAATGCATTATTAAGCATTAATTAACAGTTTAATAATAGTTAAATAACCATTATTATGTATTACTTAACATTAATTAGCATATTAGTTAATGCATTAATAAACAGTTAGTTAATGCATTATTAAGCATTAATTAACAGTTTAATAATAGTTAAATAACCATTATTATGTATTACTTAACATTAATTAGCATATTAGTTAATGCATTAATAAACAGTTAATTAATGCCTACTGCTCAGAGTTAATTAATACATTAGTAAGCATTAATAAACGTTACATGATGTAATTATTTATCCTTATGTATGCATTACTTAGTATAAAGTAATACATTAGTTAATACATAAGTAAAACGTTAATAATGTCCCTAGTAATCATTTACTAATGGTGTTTATTTGGAGTGAATATGCATTAAGTAACAGCTACCTAATACATCTAGTAATCATTCACTAATGGTGTACATGTTTACTGGATGGGCATTATTAAACAACTATTTAGAATCTTAAGTAATCATTTCCTAATGGTGCTGTGTATGTTATCAGGTAGCTTACCTGACCTTATGAACGGTAGCCTGACATAAACCTTAATAAATGTATAGGAGTGGCTCATAAGCATTACTTAACCATTAGTAAAGGCTTTCTGGACCCTTATTGTAAAGTGTAACACATGTATCCCTTAGATAACACATTATTAATGCTTAACTGCCTCATAAGCATTACTTGACCATAGTTAACCATTAGTAAATTAAGCAATCACATATAAAGAAGTTTACACTTTTTATTTAAAACAAAATAAAACAGATAACAGATAACATTTGTTATATGTATACATCTTATACATATATATATATATATATATATATATATATATATATATATATATATATATATACATATACATATATATATATATATATATATATATATATATATATATATATATATATATATATATATATATGGTAACACTTTACAATAAGGGTCCCTTAATTAACGTTAGTTAATGCATTATTAAGCATTAATTAACAGTTTAATAATAGTTAAATAACCATTATTATGTATTACTTAACATTAATTAGCATATTAGTTAATGCATTAATAAACAGTTAGTTAATGCATTATTAAGCATTAATTAACAGTGTAATAGTTAAATAACCATTATTATGTATTACTTAACATTAATTAGCATATTAGTTAATGCATTGATAAACAGTTAGTTAATGCATTATTAAGCATTAATTAACAGTTTAATAATAGTTAAATAACCATTATGTATTACTTAACATTAATTAGCATATTAGTTAATGCATTAATAAACAGTTAATTAATGCCTACTGCTCAGAGTTAATTAATACATTAGTAAGCATTAATAAACGTTACAAGATGTAATTATTTATCCTTATGTATGCATTACTTAGTATAAAGTAATACATTAGTTAATACATAAGTAAAACGTTAATAATGTCCCTAGTAATCATTTACTAATGGTGTTTATTTGGAGTGAATATGCATTAAGTAACAGCTACCTAATACATCTAGTAATCATTCACTAATGGTGTACATGTTTACTGGATGGGCATTATTAAACAACTATTTAGAATCTTAAGTAATCATTTCCTAATGGTGCTGTGTATGTTATCAGGTAGCTTACCTGACCTTATGAACGGTAACCTGACATAAACCTTAATAAATGTATAGGAGTGGCTCATAAGCATTACTTAACCATTAGTAAAGGCTTGCTGGGCCCTTATTGTAAAGTGTAACACATTTATCCCTTAGGTAACACATTATTAATGCTTAACTGCCTCAGAAGCATTACTTAACCATAATTAACCATTAGTAAATACTTTTCTGGACCCTTATTGTAAAGTGTAACACATGTATCCCTTAGGTAACACATTATTAATGCTTAACTGCCTCATAAGCATTACTTGACCATAGTTAACCATTAGTAAATTAAGCAATCACATATAAAGAAGTTTACACTTTTTATTTAAAACAAAATAAAACAGATAACAGATAACATTTGTTATATGTATACATCTTATACATATATATATATACATATATATATATATATACATATATATATATATATATATATATATATATATATATATATATATATAGATACATATAGATATATATGGTAACACTTTACAATAAGGGTCCCTTAATTAACGTTAGTTAATGCATTATTAAGCATTAATTAACAGTTTAATAATAGTTAAATAACCATTATTATGTATTACTTAACATTAATTAGCATATTAGTTAATGCATTAATAAACAGTTAGTTAATGCATTATTAAGCATTAATTAACAGTTTAATAATAGTTAAATAACCATTATTATGTATTACTTAACATTAATTAGCATATTAGTTAATGCATTAATAAACAGTTAGTTAATGCATTATTAAGCATTAATTAACAGTGTAATAATAGTTAAATAACCATTATTATGTATTACTTAACATTAATTAGCATATTAGTTAATGCATTAATAAACAGTTAGTTAATGCATTATTAAGCATTAATTAACAGTTTAATAATAGTTAAATAACCATTATTATGTATTACTTAACATTAATTAGCATATTAGTTAATGCATTAATAAACAGTTAGTTAATGCATTATTAAGCATTAATTAACAGTGTAATAATAGTTAAATAACCATTATTATGTATTACTTAACATTAATTAGCATATTAGTTAATGCATTAATAAACAGTTAATTAATGCCTACTGCTCAGAGTTAATTAATACATTAGTAAGCATTAATAAACGTTACATGATGTAATTATTTATCCTTATGTATGCATTACTTAGTATAAAGTAATACATTAGTTAATACATAAGTAAAACGTTAATAATGTCCCTAGTAATCATTTACTAATGGTGTTTATTTGGAGTGAATATGCATTAAGTAACAGCTACCTAATACATCTAGTAATCATTCACTAATGGTGTACATGTTTACTGGATGGGCATTATTAAACAACTATTTAGAACCTTAAGTAATCATTTCCTAATGGTGCTGTGTATGTTATCAGGTAGCTTACCTGACCTTATGAACGGTAACCTGACATAAACCTTAATAAATGTATAGGAGTGGCTCATAAGCATTACTTAACCATTAGTAAAGGCTTGCTGGGCCCTTATTGTAAAGTGTAACACATTTATCCCTTAGGTAACACATTATTAATGCTTAACTGCCTCATAAGCATTACTTAACCATAATTAACCATTAGTAAAGGCTTGCTGGACCCTTATTGTAAAGTGTAACACATTTATCCCTTAGGTAACACATTATTAATGCTTAACTGCCTCATAAGCATTACTTAACCATAATTAACCATTAGTAAAGGCTTGCTGGACCCACCAGACATAAAACCTGTTTTCTCTGTATTTTGAAGGTAGAGGCTTAGATTTATTAGGAATTCGTCTGAAAAAAATTATAATAGGTAAGAATTACAGTACATAAAAAATATGTGGTTATAATGGGAGTAAATGGGGCAAATTTGGACATGAAGGTAAAGAGTGTAAGTTTTTTTAAATGAACAATCATTGTTCCAAAAATAATAATGCATCAAAATAAATGTTATCAATTATTGACATAGTCAATGCTGTAATATATTTCACTTTGAACCAAATTTTTGAAAATATTGCATATTTTGTGATTTTTCTATTAAAAAAATCAGGAGTTGTAAAAATAATGTTTAAAGATTATAATTAACTTTATATCTATGGCTAGGTCTGAAGTTGTTGGAAAAGATTTTATGTGGTGAAAGTGAAAATAAATATGTATTACATTTTTATTGCACTTTTATGAGATCGTAGTCAATGAGGCAAATTTGGACTATGGGTAAAAAGTGTATATTAATTTTAAGGGATGCTCGAGGTTAAAGAATGATGGGTGTGTACGCTGTGGGTGCGAAAGTTGTGTCATAGCTGTGTTTGTTGTTGTAGGTGTTTGTATACAATAATCAATCAAACTGATGTAATCAACTATCAATCCTTGCATCCATAGCTTTGACATGTCTCAAGGAGGCTCAACAGTCCAGAAGAGAAGACAGTGATGATGAAGCGATGAGGGGATCTGAGATGCAGCATGACAGTGAAGACGACAGTGAGGATGACTCTGAATCCAGCTCTGAATCCAGCTCTGACAGGATAAGGAGAAAAAGGCGAAGAAAAGCAAACATTGCTCTCGCCTGCGGGGTATGTGAAACGTATTTCTTGGCTGGCTTGAGCTGTATGTGTCTGTTGTCCCTACAAGTAGATCAATCTCTCATGACAAGCTGACAGGGCTTGAAATTAACTTTTTGACTTACTAGCCAAGTGGCTAGTAGATGAAAAAAGTTATTAGCCAACCAGATTTTTTACTAGCCAAAAACAAAACGTTGCTTTACTTTTGTATTTCGACATCATTTGTATATAGCAGTCATCGTAGTACCATATTACATCAATCCTGTTTTTCTATACGCTACAATTATCATTCAGTAGTGTACTACTATACTATTGGTGGAAAATGAGATTGCATGATGTGTTCTTGTATAATTTAATTTCAGTAGTTGCCTACTTAATTGTAAATCTAACATTTATGGAAGAATATATAGCATTACACCTTCAAAGTAACACTTTGATCCTGTCCTGTCTGTATATTCTATAATGCAGCAGGTGTATTGTATAAATAATGTGTTTATTCTGGGCTGGATAAAAATGTCCAAATGAGAACGAACAAGTGAATTTAAAAACAAGCAGCCTTTTTATTATTAGCTCGAAAGTGTCTTATAAAGACTACAACAACCAACCTAGCCTGTCTTAAGACAACCACAAGACAACAGCTAAACCATTTAAGGAACTATACAGTGTGTCCCCTGCTGGTCAAACTGAGACATTGCATTGGTCCATTTTCTCCAGTTGTTCTTCAGAGTGTTTACTATTCATTCTTCAGAGTCAGACTCAGACGGTTCACCCGGAGTTGACATCAAGAATAAAAAATAAAAAGGTGCAATGGTGCGCACAGTATTGGGAATCTCAATTTGATTTATAAATGGCACAAAAGTTGGGAATCTCGATTTTTCTAAATTCAAGCCCTGCACGCTGATAGAGGGATGTACCAGAAGGACCAGTACGGTCCAAATGAATGTTCATTTCCAAAAATGATTCACCCCAAATGTGTCCATTTTTATTTAGCATTTTCCCCTCTTTTTCTCCCAATTTAGCCTTGATAATTCCCTGTGCGTGTCATGGTGTTTCCATGTACCTTGGTGAAGTTGTGCCAGAAAATCCTTCTACACTGTGTTGAGGTGTCACATATGGGATTAGTGTGTCTCGCGGCACATTGAACATTAACAGTAAAATACAATGATTTGTTTTTTTCTTCTCATCAATCTCATGATTCAAATGATACATTCCTTCTTGTTCTTGTGTGTTTATATTAGTTGGAGGACCAGGTGATGTGGTGAAGCGGTACAAGGAAGTCCTTGCCATTTTCCAGACGGGGAAGAATATGGCCAAATCCTTCGAGAAGTATGGAGTAGACAGACTTACTATTGTGACAACTGCAGCGATTGCCGAGCTCGCAATAGCTGCTCCAGAAGAATATGATCAGGTGGAGAAGGGGGAGACGGTGGCAGACTTTGCTAAAAGATGCAAGGAGGTTATAAAGGCCACTAAAGTCATTTCTGCTACAATACATAAAATGAAGGATGATAGAATTATGCCAGCCTATCATACTGTGTTATTGTATTATGTTACTAAATAATGTTTGTTCAAAGCTCTCCTCTGTGTGAATTGTTGTTACGTATCTGTTATCACAGATGTGTGTGTATATATATATATATATATATATATATATATATATATATATATATATATATATATATATAAAAGTGTAAACTTCTTTATATGTGATTGCTTAATTTACTAATGGTTTATGGAGGATTTTTTGTGCCAAAATTAAATAAATAAATACATCATTAATTAATTAAATTGGGAATGAAATATATCATTAATTAATTAAATGTGTCATTAATTAATTAAAATTAGAATGAAATATGTCATTAATTAATTAAAATACAATTCATTTTAAGTAAAAATATATATTTATTGTTTCAGCATTTAATTAATTAATGACACATTTAATTAATGATTTCGTGTTGCTGAATCATGAAATGTAAAACTGCATTTAATTAATTAATGACACATTTAATTAATGATTTCGTGTTGCTGAATCATGAAATGTAAATGTAAAACTGTCAGTTTCACTCGTCAAACTCAGTGGGCGGATTCCAAACACCTCATTGGTTCCCCTGCACATCAAGTCGAGGCAAATCGAATCCACATAATGGATTGTTGCAGGGCTTCGGGACACATTCCGATAAACTAGGGCCGCGTTCAGACTGCAGGCAAATCTGATTCATATCTGATTCCTTCTCATATCCGATTTTCAGGGCTGACTGTCCACACTGTTTTTAGCAAGTGTCCATATCGAATCTGGCTCTGTTCAGACTGGGCCACATCATTGACTGATCTGACGGGTTGCCGTAGCAACAACGTCGGAGCGGAGGCGTCACCCAGCGCGTGTATTGTGTGAAGTCATGTATTGTTTTTATATATATAAAAAATCCCAAAATATCTGTACCGTTTCTGATTGGGTCGGCACTGCGCATCATTTTTAGACATAACAATGAACGCATACCGCAAAAGTTGTGTCTCGGCGGAGGGACCCGGCGTCCCAGCAAAATGAGAAACAGAGAAAAGTGTTCAGAACAAAACCATCAGCAAACTAACAAACCAACCAACAAAGCTCAGAGTTAACAAAACGAACCAGCAATATTACAACTATAATAATGTGTAATAACTATATTATATATATATATATATATTCTATCTAATGACAGATTTATCACTGTTTCAGCAGGTCTCTTAGGTTTATAATTCAGATTAATTTTCGTTTACATATAACATTGTTTGTAGTCATTTTAGTGCAATTTAAAGCAAAATGAGAAACAGAGAAAAGTGTTCAGAACAAATCCACCAGCAAACTAACAAACCAACCAACAAACCTCAGAGTTAACAAAACGAACCAGCAATATTACAACTATAATACTGTATAATAACTATATTATATATATATATATATATATATATATATATATATATATATATATATATATATATATATATATATATATATATATATTATATCTAATGACAGATTTATCACTGTTTCAGCAGGTCTCTTAGGTTTATAATTTAGATTAATTTTCGTTTACATATAACATTGTTTGTAGTCATTTTAGTGCAATTTAAAGCTTATTTCTACAAATAAAATCAGCACTGTAGGCAGCGATCTTGGACCAGCGGTCACTCTGATTGGTCCGGCACGCTCACGTGACAATGTTGAAGCACTTTGTGTCAACTCCGCCTCTGGAAATAGTTCCACTTTTAAAACGTCGTTTGTGAAGCCAGTTTCCCGAGATCGGACTTCGACGACTAGATAAATGCTTGGCATCAATAGCTGTATATGTTGAAGTGAATGGCATGAGATAAAAAGTCGTGCGCACGAGATACAGTAAGTCGCACGCGCGAGATAAAAAGTCGTGCGCACGAGATAACAATAATAATTTCCATGTCACCTCCAGGGCTCCTTACAGACCAAAGCAGTGGATTCCACTAGATTTGCGTTAGCTCCGCCCACTGAGTTTGACGAGTGAAACTGACAGTTTACATTTACATTTCATGATTCACACGCAACACGAAATCATTAATTAAATGTGTCATTAATTAATTAAATGCTGAAACAATAAATATATATTTTTACTTAAAGTGAATTGTATTTTAATTAATTAATGACATATTTCATTCTAATTTTAATTAATTAATGACAAATTTAATTAATTAATGATATATTTCATTCCCAATTTAATTAATTAATGATGTAATTATTTATTTAATTTTGGCACAAAAAATCCTCCATAATGGTTAACTATGGTCAAGTAATGCTTATGAGGCAGTTAAGCATTAATAATGTGTTACCTAAGGGATAAATGTGTTACACTTTACAATAAGGGTCCAGAATAGTATTTACTAATGGTTAAGTAATGCTTATGAGTCACTCCTATACATTTATTAAGGTTTATGTCAGGTTACCGTTCATAAGGTCAGGTAAGCTACCTGATAACATACACAGCACCATTAGGAAATGATTACTTAAGATTCTAAATAGTTGTTTAATAATGCCCATCCAGTAAACATGTACACCATTTATTTTTTTTTTTTTTTTTTTTTTTTTTTTTTTTTTTTTATTTATTTAGCACAATCAGTATCATATAAATAAACAACATGGACAATCAACATTACTGGGATGTGCAAAGGGGAGGTATGAAACCCAAGAGGGCTTATATGAAAACCTCACCCAACATATTCAAATATCAAATTTGTTACAGTTTAAAAACAACATAGGAAAATAATTGAACAGTAATGAGAAATAAGTAGAAAAGTGTAGAGATTAAACAGTATATAAGAAAAAAAAAATAGGAATACGTACATAAATTAATAAAACAAAACAAAAATAATGAATAAGCTCATAAGGAGAGAGAGAGAGAGAGAGGGGCGAGAGAGAAAGAGAGAGAGAGAGAGAAAAAAAACACAACAATAATTATCTTAAGTTTGATGATACATGGTTTGACTGATGAGGTACTTTTTGAGAGCCTTTTTAAATGATGTTAAGTTAATAATTTTTTTCAGATAGTCAGGTAGTTGATTCCAGAGACGTGGACCTTGATAACGAATTGAAAATTGCCCAAGAGCAGTTCTAAAGAAGGCAGTGTGGAGGTTGGAAGAGCTTCGTGTCTGGTAGCTATGGACTTGGTTGTTGGACATAAATATGTGAGAGAAACTACAAGGTAAAATATTCATTCTATGCTGAAACACAAATAAACAAATCTGATACACATTTATGTCATAGACATTCATGAAATTAAGTTCTTGAAACAGTGGACCTGAACTTGCATGTGGCTCAGAGTATGTAACCATTCTAACAAATCGTTTCTGTAAAGTAACAAGGTGTTTGAGGTTTGTTTTGTAAGTGCTTGCCCATACAAGATTGCAATAAGTTAGAAAGGGATATATTAAAGTATAATAAAGTGATATAAGGATTTTTCTGGGTAAAACATGTCTTATCCTGCTGATGACACCAATGTTCTTAGCAACTTTGTTACAGATGAATGATACGTGTTTTTTCCAATTTAATTTTTCATCAATATAAATACCCAAAAACTTGGCATATTGCACTCTAATAAGAGAATGATTGAATATGTAGACATCTTTATCATAAGGAATCTTTTTCTTATTTTTTGGTACGACTAACATGTATGAAGTTTTTTTAATATTTAGAGATAATTTATTTTTTTGGAACCAAAGACTAACTTTTGTAAGTTCAACATTTGTTTGAGTAATTAGGTCTTCATAACTTCGATTCGACATAAACATATTCGTATCATCAGCAAAATTGACAAAAAACATGCTTTTTGAAACCAGATATAAATCATTTACATAAATAATAAAAAGCAAAGGACCAAGAATGGATCCTTGCGGCAAACCACATGTTAACTTCCTATAGCTAGAATCAAAACCATTCCAAGAAACAAACTGTTTACGGTTGTTCAGATAGTCACAGAACCATTGAAGCTCTATTTCCCCAATACCATACATCTGCAATTTTTTAACCAGAAGACTATGATCAACGGTATCGAAGGCTTTGGACAGGTCTATAAAAACCCCAATAGTAAATTCATTATTATCCAATGCCGTTGAAAATCTATCAATTAGTTGAACCAGAGCCATCGCGGTGGAGTGTTTTTCTCTAAATCCATATTGATGAGAATAGAGGAGATTGGATTCATTTAAATACTCTGTTAGTCTATTGTACACAATTCTTTCAAGTACTTTGGCCAAACAAGGCAAAATGGATATTGGTCTATAATTTGAGTACTTACACTTTTCATCAGATTTGTGTACTGGGATGACTCTGGCCCATTTGAACTGGTCAGGACAACGACCTGTAGCAAGTGAGCAATTCAATATGTGAAGAAGAGGTTTTGTAATGGCAGGCAAGCATTTCTTGAGAAGACTAGGCTTCAGTCCATCATGACCAGCTCCTTTAGGTTTGAGTTTGGTCACAATGTCCTCAAGCTCAGCTTGCCCAATCATCTTGAACCTGAAAGGTTTAGGAGGAGCCTGTATTTCAGGAAGTGTTATAGAACTATGAGGTATACTGGCAGCAAGTGAGGGTCCAATGTTAACAAAAAAATCATTAAATCCATCAGCAATTTCTACAGGGTCCGTTACTAACTTACTTTCCAGTCCCACTTGAAATTCATCACATGATATTTTATTGGGAGTTTTTTTCATGATCTCATTGATAATTGACCAAGTTGACTTCATATTATTACCAGACTCAGTAAATTTAGTTCCATAATGTTGTCTCTTAGCAATTCGGAGGAGATGATGAAGTTTGTTCCTATAAGAGGAATAAGACTTAAAATTCAGTGGAGATGGGCTGGTTAGGTATGTTTTATAAAGTTTATGCTTTTTTCTTATTGATTTCTTTAGACCCTTGGTGAGCCAAGATTTAGATCTTTGGGGGCACCTTTTTGTATTCTGGTAGGGGAAAGCAATATCAAATTAAAGCTGCAAGCAGCGATGAACGGGCCCTCGCACTCACGTCCACCGCCCCCCATAAGCATATCAGAAATGACACCACCCATGACTCTCTATGTCAAACCATTCAAAAGTTATAGCAGAAAAAAGGAACAACCAATCAGAAGACGGGGCAGGGCTAATTCAGGCCAATGAAGGTCAAGGACTCCATACAGAGTCTGATGACACCACCCACGACTCTCTATGTCAAACCATTCAAAAGTTATAGCAGAAAATAGGGACAAACAATCAGAAGAAGGGGCGGGGCTAATTCAGGCCAATGAAGGTCAAGGACTCCATAAAGAATCTGATGACACCAGCCACGACTCTCTATGTCAAACCATTCCAAAGTTATAGCAGAAAATCGGGACAACCAATCAGAAGAAGGGGCGGGGCTAATTAAGGCCAACGAAGCTTAAGAACTCATTACAGAGTCCCATGACACCACCCACAACTTCCTATGTCAAACCATTCAAAAGTTATGGCAGAGAAAAGTATTCTAGGGGGCGCTGTTGAGCCGTTAGGCAACGCCCATTAATGCAAACCATGAAATATCAAATTTATCGCCAAGTCTGTCTTGCATGCAAAATTTGGTGACTTTTGGAGAACTATCAAATATGGACCAATCAGATTTCAACATGGCCGACTTCCTGTTCGGTTTCGGCCATGGCTCCAAGAGAATTTTCTTTAAGTTGTGCCATGATACAGGTGTGTAGCGATTTTCGTGCATGTACGTCAAACCGTATTGTGGGGCTTGAGGCACAAAGTTTTCAAGGGGGCGCTTTTGAGCCATTTTACCACGCCCATTAATGCAAACCATGAAATATCAAATTTATCGCCAGGCCGGTCTTGCATGCCAAATTTGGTGCCTTTTGGGGAACTATCAAATATGGACCAATCAGATGAAGGGGAGGTGCGCTTGTTGGTGTCTAGCGTCGCCACGGTAACACTTTTGAAAGGGAAAAGTAATGCGTGTAGTCGCAGGATGGAGACGCACATTTTGATGTATAACACACCTGGGTGCACGTTATGGTTCGGGCTGAATTAATTCTCGAAGGAATGGCATATATTGCTCCAAAATTACAGGATTAATTCAGAATGTTCAAAATGGCCGACTTCCTGTTCCGTTTCGGCCATAGCGCCAAGAGACTTTTCTTTAAGTTGCGACATGATACAGGTGTGTACCGATTTTCGTTCATGTACGTCAAAACGTATTATGGGGCTTGAGGCGCAAAGTTTTTTTTATTTTTTATTATAATAATAATAATTAAAGCTGCAAGCAGCGATGAACGGGCCCTCGCACTCACGGCCACCGCCCCCCATAAGCATATCAGAAACGAGACCACCCACGACTTCCTATGTCAAACCATTCAAAAGTTATAGCAGAAAAAAGGGACAACCAATCAGAAGAAGGAGCGGGGCTAAGGCCAACGAAGCTTAAGGACTCCATAAAGAATCTGATGACCCCACCCAGGACTCCCTATGTCAAACCATTCCAATGTTATAGCAGAAAATCGGGACAACCAATCAGAAGAAGGGGCGGGGCTAATTAAGGCCAACGAAGCTTAAGGACTCATTACAGAGTCCCATGACACCACCCACGACTTCCTATGTCAAACCATTCAAAAGTTATGGCAGATAAAAGTATTCTAGGGGGCGCTGTTGAGCCGTTAGACCACGCCCATTAATGCAAACCATGAAATATCAAATTTATCGCCAAGTCTGGCTTGCATGCAAAATTTGGTGACTTTTGGAGAACTATCAAATATGGACCAATCACATGAAGGGGGGACACGCCTTTTGGCGTCTAGCGTCGCCACGGTAACACTTTTGAAAGAGAAAAGTAATGCGTGGTGTCGCAGGATGTAGACGCACATTTTGATGTATAACACACTTGGGTGCACGTTACGGTTCGGGCTGAATTAACTGCCGAAGGAATGGCATAAATTTCGCCAAAATGACACAATTTATTCAAAATGGCCGACTTCCTGTTCGGTTTCGGCCATGGCGCCAAGAGACTTTTCTTTTAGTTGTGACATGATACAGGTGTGTAGCGATTTTCGTGCATGTACGTCAAACCGTATTGTGGGGCTTGAGGCACAAAGTTTTCAAGGGGGCGCTGTTGAGCCATTTTGCCACGCCCATTAATGTAAACCATGAAATATCAAATTTATCGCCAGGCCTGGCTTCCATGCCAAATTTGGTGCCTTTTGGGGAACTATCAAATATGGACCAATCAGATGAAGGGGGGGTCCGCTTGTTGGCGTCTAGCGTCGCAACGGTAACACTTTTGAAAGAGAAAAGTAATGCGTGTAGTCGCAGGATGGAGACGCACATTTTGATGTATAACACATCTGGGTTCACGATACGGTTCGGGCTGAATTAACTCTCGAAGGAATGGCATATATTGCTCCAAAATTACGCAATTAATTCAGAATGTTCAAAATGGCCGACTTCCTTTTCGGTTTCGGCCATGGCGCCAAGAGACTTTCCTTTTAGTTGCGACATGATACAGGTGTGTACCGATTTTCGTTCATGTACGTCAAACCGTATTATGGGGCTTGAGGCGCAAAGTTTTTTCTGTCTGAACCAACCAGATGAAGGGTGGCCGCGCTTTTTGGCGTCTAGCGTCGCCACGGTAACGCTTTTGAAAGAGAAAAGTAATGCGTGTAGTCGCAGGATGGAGACGCACATTTTGATGTATAACACACTTGGGTGCACGTTACGGTTCGGGCTGAATTAACTTTCGAAGGAATGGCATAAATTTCGCCAAAATGACACAACTAATTCAAAATGGCCGATTTCCTGTTCGGTTTCGGGCATGACGCCAAGAGACTTTTCTTTCAGTTGCGCCATGATACAGGTGTGTACCGATTTTCGTGCGTGTACGACATACCGCATTCTGGGGCTTGAGGCACAAAGTTTTCCGGGGGGCGCTGTTGAGCCATTTTGCCACGCCCATTAATGCAAACCATTAAATATAAAATTTTTCGCCAGGCCTGACTTGCATGCAAAATTTGGTGACTTTTTGGGCACGTTTAGGGGGGCAAAAAGGCCCTCCTTTCGTCAGAAGAAAAAGAAAGAAAGAAAGAAAGAAAAAATTCCTACAGATACAATAGGGCCTTCGCACTGCAAGTGCTCGGGCCCTAATAAAAATTCCTGCAAATACAATAGGGCCTTCGCACTGAAGGTGCTCGGGCCCTAATAATTTAGAAAATAGTTTAAAAAATATATCATATGCTTTCTGGGCATCGTCTTCCATCTCCACCGAATGCCATGAATTTTCATAGAGGGACAGGATGAACTTAGCTATGTTAGCCTGACAGAAGTTTCTATGGGAGGTTGCTGGCTTGCCTTTTTTGAAAGGAGCAACAGTGTGTGTTAAGTGGAATAGGGGGAGGTGGTCAGAAAGATCAGCAAGGAGAACACCGGATATCCCCGGGCCCTCAACTGAATTAGTTAGTATGTTATCAATAAGAGTTCTATTTGTAGCTGTAATTCTTGTAGGTTTGGTAATGAGAGGATAAAAAGCAGAGGTATTCAAATGGTCAACAAAAGTACAGGATTGGGGTTGCATCAGATTTATATTAAAATCACCCAACAAATAACATAATTTCTTCTCTGATAATATTTTACTCAACGAAACAGTTAAACAATGAGTAAATGAATTATGGTTGGAATCTGGGGGCCTATAAATGCAGCCAATAATAACCTTGGTCTTGTGCACAGTAAGTTCAATAAATATGGCTTCAGCTTCCTTTTCAAGGGGAGTTGTAAGGTCAGGGCGAAGAGAGAATTTAAGTTCCTCCTGCAGAAACAAAGATACACCACCACCAATCCTGTCCTGTCTGTGACAAGGAATATGAATATAGCCCTGGATGTTAAACTGGGATACTTTCTCTTTTGTCAACCAAGTTTCTGTTAAGGCAATTATCTTAAACTGAATTGAAAATAAAGAAAAATAATCAATAAGGTCATCAAAATGTTTTGGTAAACTCCTTATATTTAGATGGAAAAATGACAAGGAATCCTCAACACTGGTGTCCCTTTCAGTAACAAGAGTATTGAAGGATTCCGTAGTAAAATATCTACAGGCAGACTTACTGGAACCAATACTGAGATTTATATCTGAGTCAGCATTATCATAAGATGAAAGATGTTGATTGGAAAAAGTAATAAAATCAGGTTCCTCATCAGATAAATATGAAGCATTCAACATTTCATCAATAGAAGACATAATTTTAAAAGTAAAAAATGATTTTTAGACAGATAGGAACAAGTTAAAAATTTAAGCAGTGGATGGCAGTCATTCAAGGGATTCATTGGGAAATTTACGGGGAGGGTGCACTATGAGCTGGTCATACTTGAGAAAGGCAAAGTTCCCTTGCTTCCGTGCTTCTCTGAGCTGTGGCAACAGTTCTTTCCTTCTCTGGCGGACTCTCTCTGAGAAGTCCTCATTTATGAAGAAATTAGTTCCCTTCAATTTCTTTGCCTGTTTGAGGATTTCTTCCTTGTCCTTGTAGCGCAGTAGCTTAACAATCACAGGTCTTGGCCGCCCATTAGCTGTATACTTCCCTATTCTGTGAGCTCGCTCTATTTCCACCAATTTGGGATCCATCTTCAGGTGATCTGCAAGAAGTTTCTTCGTTTTGCGCTGTGATTCATCCCATGATTCTGAAGGCGCGTCAGGGATGCCATCAATCACAATATTGTTTCTTTTTGACTGATTCTCTATATAATCTGCTTTCGAGGCAAGGTTGGCAAGAGCTTCTTTGTGTTCATCATGCTTATCAGACATGGAAGTAACAGCACTGGTGTTAATTGAGTTAGCCACCTTGAGGTCATCAATCTCCTTCTGGGAGTATTGAAGGCTACTCTTTAGCTCCTGTACTTCTTTAACAAGTTCATCAACCCGTTTGTTTGTCGAATCAAGAATTAATTGCATAAAAGTTTTATAGGACTTTTCCTGTTGGTCTATCAGCTCTTTGAAGGAGGCTTTTTGTTGATCCATTAATTCATGGAAAACAGCAATAGACATATACTCATCTTCAAGAGGTGAAGTAGCAGGACAGGTTTTTTCTTTCTTCCTGTCGGGCATTGTGTTCGCTGGTAGGTTTACAGAAGCTAGACTGAACCAGGAAGATGAAGCCTGAGCTCTTGATGAGCTGCTGGCCCGGTGGTGGTAGCCGCCGCTGCTGCTGGTGCTGCTGCTGGTGCTGGCCCGGTGGTGGTAGCCGCCGCTGCTGCTGCTGCTGCTGCTGGTGCTGGCCCGGTGGTGGTAGCCGCCGCTGCTGCTGCTGCTGCTGCTGCTGCTGGTGCTGGCCCGGTGGTGGTAGCCGCCGCTGCTGCTGCTGCTGCTGCTGCTGCTGGTGCTGGCCCGGTGGTGGTAGCCGCCGCTGATGCTGCTGCTGCTGCTGGTGCTGGCCCGGTGGTGGTAGCCGCCGCTGTTGCTACTGCTGCTGCTGCTGGTGCTGGCCCGGTGGTGGTAGCCGCCGCTGCTGCTGCTGCTGCTGCTGCTGCTGGTGCTGGCCCGGTGGTGGTAGCCGCCGCTGTTGCTACTGCTGCTGCTGCTGGTGCTGGCCCGGTGGTGGTAGCCGCCGCTGATGCTGCTGCTGCTGCTGGGGCTGGCCCGGTGGTGATAGCCGCCGCTGTTGCTACTGCTGCTGCTGCTGGTGCTGGCCCGGTGGTGGTAGCCGCCGCTGATGCTGCTGCTGCTGCTGCTGCTGGTGCTGGCCCGGTGGTGGTAGCCGCCGCTGTTGCTACTGCTGCTGCTGCTGGTGCTGGCCCGGTGGTGGTAGCCGCCGCTGTTGCTACTGCTGCTGGCCCGGTGGTGGTAACCACAGGTGCTCTGCTCACAGGTGCTCTGCTCACAGGTGCTCTGCTCACAGGTGCTCTGCTCACAGGTGCTCTGCTCACAGGTGCTCTGCTCACAGGTGCTCTGCTCACAGGTGCTCTGCTCACAGGTGCTCTGCTCACAGGTGCTCTGCTCAATTGCTCACCATTAGCGAATGATTAGTAGATGTATTAGGTAGTTGTTACTTAATGCATATTCACTCCAAATAAACACCATTAGTAAATGATTACTAGGGACATTATTAACGTTTTACTTATGTATTAACTAATGTATTACTTTATACTAAGTAATGCATACATAAGGATAAATAATTACATCATGTAACATTTATTAATGCTTACTAATGTATTAATTAACTCTGAGCAGTAGGCATTAATTAACTGTTTATTAATGCATTAACTAATATGCTAATTAATGTTAAGTAATACATAATAATGGTTATTTAACTATTATTACACTGTTAATTAATGCTTAATAATGCATTAACTATCTGTTTATTAATGCATTAACTAATATGCTAATTAATGTTAAGTAATACATAATAGTGGTTATTTAACTATTATTAAACTGTTAATTAATGCTTAATAATGCATTAACTAACGTTAATTAAGGGACCCTTATTGTAAAGTGTTACCAGTTCATTTTCTCCTAATCTGTCGGTCTGAAAATGTCCATTTTGGTGTCAGAATGTTCAGAAGGTTTGTGGCTTTTGAAAAATGGGTCCCATATTTACTTAGGTTACTATGGGGAGAAGGAATTGGTAATAATCTGTGCTCACGTTCACTTTTCCCATAGGACTCAATAGACTCAGGACCAGTGTTGGTCAAGGTACTTTGAAAAAGTAATTAGTTACTGATTACTGATTACTGAACCAAAAAAGTAATCCTGTTACTTTAGTGATTACTTATTTTCAAAAGTAATTAGTTACATTACTAGTTACTTAGTTACTTTTCAAAAACATGATGCACAACCTGAATACACTTTACTGGAACAATATAAAACAATAGAACTTTCAGTTTAATTCTATTCTTTGTGCATATTCCACCATATAAAAATAAATGACAATAAGTAAATGAAACGGTCTATTTTTTTTTTTTTTTTTTTTTTTTTTTTTAATTACCTTGTCTGCACACATATTAATGATTGATACCATGACGGTAGAAACCAAAAGTATATATATGTGCATTATTACTATATTTAATATATATACGCATACATAAATATATACATACAAACCCAGTGATTTTTTTTTTTTTGGGGGGGGTGACGACATCCACTGCCAATCCAGGAAGCAGGAACACACGGAGACACACGTCAAGCACTGGAAATCTGCAACAAAAAACCACATACAAAGCACGAAACCGGCACGGAGCCATCCAAAACAATAACAGCAATCGACCTAAATCTTGAGATCTGATCGCAGTCTGAGCTAAGCTACCGCTACCTAACCCCAAAAACTAGAGAGCCAGCATACAGGTGAACAGGCCAGTGTGTATTTCTATGTGTGTGTGTGTGTGTGTATGTATATGATCATGCGTGAAACAGTCTATTTTTAAACTTGTTTTTATTATTTTCAGTCTTAAATGTATGCACATTGCGTGGGGCAAAATACAGCTCTCTCTGACTTGAACTACAATATAACCTGCGACAAGCTTCTTCAATTCAGCTGCACTAAGTCCCGTTGGTCTTAGTTTCACCTGTTTAGCAGCAGAGGGGCCACCGGCAGTTCTCCCGCTGGAGTCTGATGAGGCAGCCGGCGCTGCAGCCCCAGTGGGGGACGAGGAATACAAGCTTTCCTCCCACACAGACTTTACAGCGGATGAGAATGTTTTTATCACTTTTGACCGAGTCAAACTCAAAATAATGTTTGTAATTCCAGGCGTTGAACGCCGCATGCTCCTGCTCTCTCTCGCACTTCATGGTTCTGCGCACCGACGCAGAGCCTACGGCGTAGGGTACGCGGCGACGCGGACGTACGGTGCGTGTCGCTGCGTACCCTACGCCGTAGGCTCATGTAACGCGGACCATAAATACCCTGGACTTTGCGTGAGTCATGAGATATTTTCACAAAACAAATAGTGCATTTAGTAACGCAGTAAAGCAGCTTTCTTTCAGAAAAGTAAAGGTAATCTAATTACTGTTTTTGCAATTGTAATCCCTTACTTTACTTGTTACTTGAAAAAAGTAATCGGATTACAGTAACGCGTTACTTCTAACACGTTACTGCCCATCACTGCTCAGGACCTGCTGTTAGTCTCCTAAAGGGGCGGGGCTAGGGGAGGGGGCGGGGCCAGGGGAGGGGGCGGGGCAGTGGGGAAACCCACGTGAAACAGATACAGGAAACACAACCGGAGTGGGGGGTAGAGTTTATAATAAAACACAACCGGAGTGGGCTGTCTCCTTTATTGAACGTCTCTGGTCCAACACAAGCAGAGATGTGTCATCTTTACATGTCAGGTCAGAGGTCGGAGGTCGCTGCTCCTTCAATGACGTTCCCGTTGCATCGGTAGCTGCCGTCACCCTGAACGTCACCATCCATTTATATCCTTTATTTGTGTTTAATTTCATGAAATGTGATTTGTTGGTTGTGTAAAGCCCTGCTGGCGGCGTGGCTCGGTGGGGGGGGGTTTGTTGGGGGGGGTTGTGGCAGCAGGATCCACATCTGGAGTCTTTCCTCCTCCGTCTCAGTAATCCTGACAGCTGCAGCGCCGGCGCCGCCGTCTTAGCAGCGTGAGCAGCGACGACTGACGTCTTAATCAGCTTCCCGTAACTTCTGGATCTGCCGGACTCAGGGGGGGGTAATTAGCTCCTGCGTTAATCTGATTACTCCAACACCAGTCCTGGAGGACGCCGGGGGCTACAGCCCCCCCCAAACAAACACCTCCACGTCAAACCAGACCTGACTCTCACATGTGACAGAATGAGGAGGTTCAGGCCGTCGTGCTGCGATGGAGGGAACGGGAAGGAAAGGAAAGAACGAAAGGAAAGGAAAGAACGAAAGGAAAGGGAGGCAAAGGGAAGGTAAGGTAAGGATGGAATGGAAAGAACGAAAGGAAAGAAAAGAACGAAAGGGATGGAAAGGGTAGCAAAGGAAAGGTAAGGAAAAGAACAGAAATTTAAGGAAATGAAGGTAAGGACGGAAAGGAAAGAACGAAAAGGATGGAAAGGAAAATAGGAAAGAAAGGAAAGGGAGGATAAGAAAAGAAATTTAAGGAAAGGATGAAAGGGATAGGAAGGAAGGAAGGAAGGAAGGAAGGAAGGAAGGAAGGAAGGAAGGAAGGAAGGAAGGAAGGAAGGAAGGAAGGAAGGAAGGAAGGAAGGAAGGAAGGAAGGAAGGAAGGAAGGAAGGAAGGAAGGAAGGAAGGAAGGAAGGAAGGAAGGAAGGAAGGGGCGACAAAGGAAAGGAATGGAAAGGTAAGGAAAATAACAGAAATTTAAGGAAATGAAGGAAAAGGAAAGGAACGGTAAGGAAGGGAAGGAAAATAAAAGAAATGTAAGGAAAATAAGGAAAGAAAAAGGGAATAAAAAGAAAAGACATTTAAGGAAGGAAAGGAAAGGAAGGTTGTTTTATTTCATGATGGCAGATTCCTCCGAGCCGGAGAATTACATGGGAATTACTCTGGAAACTGCTGCAGGTCACAAAGTGGCTGGTTTAGACTCGTCCGCCTCCTCGTGTGCTTCATCCACGTAGGAGAGGCTTTAAAACATCACATTGTGCTGATTTTGATAGTTTTTTGATGCTTCTGGAGTAATCTGACCCCCTTAACTCCCAAAGACTGCAATTATCTCAGACTCGGATCCACAAAAGTATAAAAAAAAAAAACCTTTAAACTTGTCCGGAGCTGCAGCGGGCCGAGCGGCTGCGGCTGCGGCTGCAGGGACGGAGGTCTGAGAGGTCTGGGAGGTTTCCGGAGGTTTCCGGAGGTTTCCGGCGCGTTCACGGAGCGTTCACGGCTCCGACGCCGTCACCAGAGTGGGAGTTGTTCTCTTCCAGCCCGTCTGGGTGACGGGCGGCGGGTGTCGGCGTGACGGGAGTGATATGGACGTTATCAGGCCAACCGGCGGGAACAGGCCGCCCTCGGCCGCCTCGGTGACGGGAATCTGTTCACACGTCTGCGGACACATCATCACTCAGTCGCATCACCAACCCGACACTTGTCTGAAGAGGAAATGTGATTATTGATTAATAGGGATGTGTTTGACCTTTGTCTGGTGGAGTTATCGGCTCTCCGGGGGTCGTGGTGGAGCCCGGTCCTGCAGGAGTCTCCTGTTGGCCTCGTGCAACAGATGCTGCTCCTCCGCTGCACGCTCCGTTAACCGCGGCCCTATCCGTCGTGTCGACGCCCGCGATACATAGTCTCCCGATACGATATCGATATTCAACGTATGTATCGCGATATATTGCCGTATCAATATTTTTGCCCACCCCTAGCTGTATTTTTGTGATTTCAATTTCAGTGTGGGTGAGACACTGCATTTTATTTTGAGTATTTTGTATCTAAGAATAATGCACACACTGCACTTTTCATTGTGTTTTTTCATGCAAATATGTTGCATAATTAAAATGGAAAGTTTGAATTACATTGTTTTGACTCAGTCTGTCCAATGAATTATCACTATCATCTGATGTACATATATACAACTTAGATTTTAAGATGTGTAATGCACTTTTAAATTTTTTCGGTGAACTATGTAGAATATCGCATAATCGGGATATTGCAATATTGTATCGTATCGTGGCTCAAGTATCGTGATGCGTATCGTATCGTGAGGTCCTTCCCAATTCCCACCACTGGAGATGATGCTCACGTCCATTGTTGTGATCGAACTGATCACCCCGGGTTTGTTGATTGAGCTGGAAAAGTTAAAGAAAGACACAAGACTGGGATAGAATTTAAACAAAACCTCTGCAGAGGGAGATCCAGCTGAAACAGGCTCCGCAGCCTGCCCTTTCAACCGGCCTGCTAAGATCTGCCTGCTCTGGGTCTGAGAGCAAGTTTTATTGCTTTTAGAAAAAGGGGGGGATGGCCCAAATGTTATTGCTGGGTGGCCCCCCTTATCTAGTGCCTGGTACAGAATTCCTCCTCTCAGAGACAAGTCAGAATGCACTCACATTAGTTTTAACACATACACACATTTAGTTAATCAGCACATGCAGTTTACATATTGTGTGGTTTTGAATTATTTTATCCAACACCATCCAGGACATGCATGCAGGCCCAAAGTTCCCTCAGAGGACGAAAGACCACAGACGTCCAGGAAACATTATTTGTGGTAAATATTTAAAAAAAATTAATTTGTTGCATATGTGGTTGTAAGGCCACCACAGAATATATACTGTGTGTGTACATATATGCATATATATATATATATATATGCAGAGACAACGACGCCTAGCAGGTTGCCCCAGCCTCATACCCCCGCTTGACCCATTGTCAATCAAGTTCCAGCTTCCTACCCCCTGCAGGGGAGACGACTCACAAGTGGCTCCGGTCTCGTACAGCTTGAGACACATGGTCTCGAGCTAAGACGGCACCGTGGAAGTGGCTTTGACGTCCAGCTCCTGCAGAGACAGAACTTGATCCACGGAGGATACCATATATGGACTTCCTGACTCCTCAGGGGGTTGTCCCAAACTGAAAGATCACACCTGACTGTAAATTACTTTTTGTCTCTCACTGGGCTTGTTTATTCCTGTCTTTTGTTGATTGAACTTTTGTGTAAAAACCCTGTGGCCAAATCAATCTGGGTCAGCATTTCAAACGGACTCTGGTCTGTGTAGACGTGCTCCCCGCCGGCTACTGAATAAAACTCACTACTCACAAGCGGACTTCTGAACTGGTTTTGATAAATTCCTCAACAATGTGTATATATATATACACATACATATGTATTTATATAAATATATAAATACATATTCATAAATATATATATGTATGTATATGTATATACATATAGACTATATATATATATATATATATATATATATATATATATATATATATATATATATATATATATATATATATAAATATACAGATATATTTAGGAATAAAAAAAATGTTTTTGCCTCAAAGCAAAAGTCTAAATGTAAATGATGCTAACCCCCCGCCCCCCCCCCCCCGGCTCACGTTTTCAGTGCAGCGTTGTGATATTTATAAAGTGATAAGTCACCGGTGCACAGATTAAAGACGCCAGGTTTGAGCCCCTGGTTGCCATGGCAACAGGCAGCTTCCTCAGGTGTGTGTGATCTCCATGTTTACGGCGTGTTGTGTTCAAATGCTGCTGGATTAATGAGGTTTGGGGGGGGTTTAGGTACCAGGGGTGTCCTGCTAATCACAGCTCAGCGTGGGGCTCACGTACGGCTTAGCTAGTTATTCTGGGCTGGGGGGGCGTCCGGTGCCGGTCACTGATAACACACAGGAAGTGGTCCGGCGGAGGATCCAGCTGGGCCGAGCACAGCAGCGTTTAATGATGGATGGAGGGAGGAGAACCAGCACCACGGAGGAGCTTAGTTTAGTTTATTAAGAATCAGAGAAAATTATACTCAAGTAAAAGTACTGTTACTTCAGAATAACATGACTCAAGTAGAAGTAAAAAAGTATCATCCAAATAATTACTTGAGTAAAAGTAAAAAAAGTACTCGTTGAAAAAAACTACTCAAGTACTGAGTAACTGTTGAGTAACGTCTGATTTATTTTTTTAACACTACCATTCAAACAGACAAAAGTACAAAATAATCATCTTCAGGCAAATTAGATCAATAAAATAATAAAATGTATTAAAATTAATAAAAAAAAAAAAAATAGCTGTAAATTCAAGTACCGGTACTTTAATAAATAATAAAATAAATAGAATAACAGAATAAAAAAATAAATTAAGCACAAGAGCACAAAACTTCAAGCCTTTGTACTTTTCTTTTTTAACCAGCAGAACTAGAACAAACATGAACTCATAGAAACTCTGTGTGTGTTTGAGTCTGTGTAAATGTGACAAAACATGCAAAAACTAACATTTTTCCCAAAGAATCACTCATTGATGTCATGAGATTGACGCGTACATGGATAAAAGGATAAAAGAAAAGTAACAGCTCAACGTAGCCTAATGTAGCGGAGTAAGAGGAACAGTTTCTTCTTCACAAATCTACTCAAGTAAAAGTAAAAAGTATAGTGATTCAAAACTACTCCTAAAAGTACAACATTTCCCAAAACTTACTCAAGTAAATGTAACGGAGTAAATGGAACTCGTTACTACCCACCTCTGTTAAGAATCCCCATTATCTGGTGCCGTAGTAACACACTAGTGTTCCTGGGGTCCACAAAGAACAACACAAATATAAAACAGTCAATCACATCATCCACAATATTATACATTTACAAATACAATTATAAAATATTTGATGTTAAAACACTTAAGACAAACATTTAATAATTTTTATGAACCTAAAATTCATTTGCACTAAACACTAAATGGAACCATTCGACATAAAGCCAAGTTAACATTATAATCTAAAATAAGATTTAAGTTTCTTTTTAAATACTTGTTTAGCCGCATGCGGCTCCTTAGCGCCGCCCTAGTGGCTCATGGAGTTTTTTCTAAAATGTTTGACCTTTTTTCCGTTTTTTTTTTTTTTTCTTTTCTCTTTTTCCTTTTTTTATTTTTTGTCTTCTTTTTTTATTTTTTCTTCTTTTTTCCTTTTTTTCCTCTTTTTTTCTTTTTCATTTTCCTTTTTAATCTCGACATTTCGACTATTTCTCGAAATTTCGACTTTTTTCTCGACATTTCGACTTTTTTCTCGACATTTTGACTTTTTTCTCGACATTTCGACTTTTTTCTCGAAATTTTGACTTTATTCTCGACATTTCGACTTTTTTCTCGACATTTTGACTTTTTTCTCGACATTTCACCATTTGCCTTCATTCTAAGGCTTATACAAGACTTTTCATTTTTTGCGGCTCCAGACATATTTATTTTTTGTGTTTTTGGTGCAATATGGATCTAAAACATTTTGGGTTGCCGACCCCTGCTCTAGTGTCACGGTCATGCACAGTACTTCTAAAAACAATATGTTTAAATAAAAAGTCAGGTGTTTTACTGATCAAGACAGACTTAAACATTACAGCTGTGTTTAAAGTTAACCTGTTACTACTGTCAACCAGGAGAGAGAATCATGCATGCAGTTAATATTTGATCGGGTAGAGCAACCCAATCCTAGGAGCAGCCACGTCCAGCCCCGTGTGACGTAACAGGGGCCGCCACTCCTCCCCCCCCCTTAAATACCCCCATGGCCGCCCTGCAGCGCCGCTGACGTGTTCGCTTGACTTTGTGAAATATCAACGCTCCCCGAGTGGAGCGTTCGTGCTCCTGACATTTCACCTCGTCCTGCTCGGGGCTCCGGGATGAGGAGCCGGCGAGGCGGCGAGGTGGCCCCCGGGGGGACGGGAGGACGGGGGGGGGGGCGAGGTGGCCCTGCGGCCCCCGGGGGGACGGGGGGGACGGGGGGGGTGAGGTGGCCCTGCGGCCCCCGGGGGGACGGGAGGACGGGGGGGGCGAGGTGGCCCTGGGGGGGGGCTGCAGTTACGCAACCGTGTAAGTTTCCCTCCAGCTGCAGCAGATCTGACAAAAGCAACACACATAAGGAACCTGAAACCTGAAATAGGTCACACCAGTTTCCAAAGAGATACACGCCGCTGCAGAAGAGCCTCATAAAGGAGACCTATTATCATCTAATCCCTATTTTAAACAGGCCTTGAATGTCTTAAAAACAAGCTTTTGATTGTTTTTGCTAAATAAATTATAAATTCAGCCTCTGATCCATGTCTTTATCTTCCCATTCTCTAACCTCATTATCTATGCAGGATTCTGAGTGGGCGGGGCTATGATAATGAGGCTCTGTGCTGATTGGCTGCCTGAATGACGCGATACACCGCTACGAAAAAATGGAGGAAGCTCCGGCCGGCGGAGTTAGTTGTGGGCGTGGTTTCACGCATCGGAGGCCAAACTATGTAAATCAGCAGAATCTTATTGGCTCGTAGATCCACATCACACTGGACGATCTGCTGTACAGACTCTGCAGAATCTGGTTGTTTCCTCCTTCTCTGAGTTGGCAGGCTGAGGGGAGACCACTTTATATATGTTAAAGCAAGAAAAAAACACTTTATATATGTTAAAGCAAGAGAAGGTTTTCAGAATAGGTCCCCTTTAATCTAGATATTTCGACTTTTTTCTCGACATTTGGACTTTTTTCTTGAAATTTCAACTTTTTTCTCGACATTTCAACTTTTTTTCTCTACATTTTGACTTTTTTTCTTAACATTTTGACTTTTTCTCGACATTTCGACTGACGGAGTTGTTTTTGTTGTTCCGCCCAGCGTTATTGTGGTTTCACGCATCGCTCCATCGTTCCGTAACTTTGGGGATCAGAATCTTATTGTCTCGTAGATCCACATCACACTGGACGATCATCCGGGCGGCTGTACAGACTCTGCAGAATCTGGTTGTTTCCTCCTTCTCTGAGTTGCTGAGGGGAGACCACTTTATATATGTTAAAGCAAGAAAAAAACACTTTATATATGTTAAAGCAAGAAAAAAACACTTTATATATGTTAAAGCAAGAAAAAAACACTTTATATTATTAAAGCAAGAAAAAACCTGTTTGTCATAATAGGTCCCCTTTAGGAAAAGGCCAAACCGGAACCGTAGCAGCTGAATTTCTGAGGTATTTTCGTCACAAACTTTTCAATCAGACAAGTTGACACGATTCCACACCTCTCGTTTAATTCTGATAAAGATCTTGGGACGAACCGAGGTTCCCGTTGCTGCAGCAGAACATCATAACCGGGGAGCTCATCCCGGCGCCGGCCAGCGGGTCACCAAACACCACCCGGATGAGTCCGGATGAGTCCAGTTCCCGGGATCTGCAGGTCTTTGCAGCTCGGAGCGGCTTCAGCGAGCGGCTCGCTGCCATTTGGAGACGCTCGTGTGCAGAGTTTGTTGGTTCAGCTTGCAGGCCTGGCGCCGGCTGACGGCCTGGTGCCGGCCCATGACGCCAGATCCAGCCTCTTTCCTCTTTCTTCCGACGAAATGAGGACCTTTTTTTCCCTCTAAATGTGCCCCAAAAGTCACCAAATTTTGCACGCAAGCCAGGCCTGGTGAAACATGTAATGGTTTGCATTAATGGGCGTGGCCTAACGGCTCAACAGCGCCCTCTAGAAAACTTTGTGCCTCAAGCCCCACAATACGGTTTGACGTAAATGCATAAGTATTTTGTATCCGTAAATAAACTTTGTACTTGTAGAAATATTTTGTGCGTGTGCAAAAAATATTTGTACTTGCAAAAAATATTTGTACTTGTAGATACCAAGCTACAAACCTTTTTTAAAAAAGCTACAAACTTTTTTTACAACTACGAGTTATGGCAGTGTTTTGACGTGCCAATAATAAGAGCCAATCAGCGATCTTTGGCACGGGTTTCAAAGCGTTTCTGGAGAGCCAATCAGCACGCTGCATCTCCTACTGACGTCGCCGTCAGTAAATGGTGGGGATATATTTTTTTTTTCGGGACTACCTTGTTCTCTATAGCTGATATAACATGAATTACTCCTATGTGGGATCAATAAAGTTCTTATTTTTGCCATCTGAGAAAATTAAATATATTATATTTGGTGCCTAACTGTTTCCCAAGTATATTAGTGCGTGTGTGAATGAATAAATGAGACGTAAAACGTACATTTCTTTGTAGAAAGGCGCTTTATGAAAATAAGTCCATTTACTTGTATTAGTTTCCAGTCTTGAACATCCAATATGGCGGCGACGTCAGTAGGAGATGCAATGTGCTGATTGGCTCTCCAGAAACGCTTTGAAACCCGTGTCAAAGATCAATGATTGGCTCTTATTATTGGCACGTCAAAACACTGCCATAACTCGTAGTTTGTAGCTTTGTATCTACAAGTACAAATATTTTTTGCACACGCACAAAATATTTCTACAAGTACAAAGTTTATTTACAGATACAAAATACTTATGGCATTAATTTGAGTCCATAAACGTGCATCCAGGTGTGTTATACATCAAAATGTGCATCTCCATCCTGCAACTATGAGCATTACTTTTCTCAGTCAAAAGCGTTACCGTGGCGACGCTAGACGCCAAAAAGTGTGCCCCCCCTTCATCTGATTGGTCCATATTTGATAGTTCCTACTTTCTGCCATAACTTTTGAATGGTTTGATACAGAGAGTCGTGGGTGGTTTCATCCACTAAATGTCCAGTCCTGAAGAATCTACATCAAGTCATACAAGCTTCCACTGCAGCCTGAACGTGCACGAAGGTGCGAGGGCCCGTTCATCGCTGCTTGCAGCTTTAATTCTTCTTCTTCTTCTTCTTCTTCTGAAATGAAAATGAAATGAAAACAAGGAAATACAATAAAATGAAAACAAAGCTCCACAGAGCGTCGTGTTGACGTGAGACGTGATGAAACGTCGGAGAGGCGACGACGTCTGGACTTCTTCTTGAAGAGAAAAAGGAATGTCCTTCAGGGTTTCCTCCCTGGCAGACGAGCCGGGCGGCGCCGAGTCCTCGGAGGACGGAGCGTAAACTGTTGTGACACACGAGGAGCTGCAGCCGAGCGCGACTAATGCCAAGGTTCACCGACGCCCCGGAGACAAGTGGAGCGGCGGCGGCGAGGGCCGGCTGCAGCTGGATGTGAGCGCACCTCGCACGGGTCAGCGCAGGTCGCGGAGCATCAGCCCACCTTTTGGGAGGAAGATGCTTCTCCTTTGGAGGGAGCTCCCAGAATCTACCGGGGGGTCGGGGGGTCCAGAGGAGACGAGGGCTGAGAGCCGGCTCACTGCCAGATCCTGCAGGGTCAGTGGACTTCGTGGCCATCCGTTTTTTGTTTTGAAATGACAAAATAAAATTAAAGCTGCAAGCAGTGATGAACGGGCCCTCGCACTCACGGCCACCGTCCCCCATAAGCATATCAGAAATGACACCACCCACGACTTCCTATGTCAAACCATTCAAAAGTTATAGCAGAAAAAAGGGACAACCAATCAAGAGAAGGGGCGGGGCTAATTTTCACTAATTATGGTCAAGGACTCAATACCGAGTCCCATGACACTACCCATGACTCTCTATGTCAAACCATTCAAAAGTTATGGCAGAGAAAAGTATTCTAGGGGGCGCTGTTGAGCCGTTAGGCCACGCCCATTAATGCAAACCATGAAATATCAAATTTATCACCAGGCCTGGCTTGCATGCAAAATTTGGTGACTTTTGGAGAACTATCAAATATGGACCAATCAAATGAAGGGGGAGGCGCGCTTTTCGGCGTCTAGTGTCGCCACGGTAACACTTTTGAAAGAGAAAAGTAATGCGTGTTGTCGCAGGATGGAGACGCACATTTTGATGTATAACACACCTGGGTGCACGTTACGGTTCGGGCCGTATTAATTGCCAAAGGAATGGCATAAATTGCACCAAAGTGACACGATTAATTCAAAATGGCCGACTTCCTGTTCGGTTTCGGGCATGACTCCAAGAGACTTTTCTTTAAGTTGTGACATGATACAGGTGTGTACCGATTTTCATGCATGTACGTCAAACCGTATCGTGGGGCTTGAGGCACAAAGTTTTCTAGGGGGCGCTGTTGAGTTGTTAGGCCACGCCCATTAATGTAAACCATTAAATATCACATTTTTCACCAGGCCTGGCTTGGTGCAAAATTTTGTGACTTTTTGGGCACGTTTAGGGGGCAAAAAGGCCCTCCTTCTGTCAGAAGAAAGAAAGAAAGAAAGAAAAAAGAAAAATTCCTACAGATACAATAGGGCCTTCGCACTGCAAGTGCGAAGGCCCTAAATAGAGATATAATCCAAAATAATCCGTTTCCCATCTTTTGTTTTGATAATAAAAAACGGAAAACAGATCGTTATCCGTTATAGATAATAATAAATAAATAAATAGAGAAAAAAGTTTTCCACTCGCTGTTTTAATTCACAATTTTGATTTTCAAACACATCAATGAAATCGGATAACGGATAACGGATAATGGATAATTATCCGTTTTCCGTTTTTTATTATCGAAACAAAAGATGGGGAACGGATTATTTTGGATTTTGGATATTTTGGACAAAAAACGGATGTACAGAAATCCACGGACCCTGCAGGAACACGGATCCTGCAGGAACACGGATCCTGCAGGAACACGGATCCTGCAGCAACATGGATCCTGCAGGAGCACGGATCCTGCAGGAACACGGACCCTCCAGGAACACGGATCCTGCAGGAACACGGACCCTGCAGGAACACGGACCCTGCAGGAACACGGACCCTGCAGGAACACGGACCCTGCAGGAACACGGACCCTGCAGGAACACGGACCCTGCAGGAACACGGATCCTGCAGGAACACGGGTCCTACAGGAACACGGACCCTGCAGGAACACGGATCCTGCAGGAGCACGGATCCTGCAGGAACACGGGTCCTGCAGGAACACGGACCCTGCAGGAACACGGATCCTGCAGGAACACGGGACCTGCAGGAACACGGACCCTGCAGGAACACGGGTCCTACAGGAACACGGATCCTGCAGGAGCACGGATCCTGCAGGAACACGGGTCCTGCAGGAACACGGACCCTGCAGGAACACGGACCCTGCAGGAACACGGGTCCTACAGGAACACGGATCCTGCAGGAGCACGGATCCTGCAGGAACACGGGTCCTGCAGGAACACGGACCCTACAGGAACACGGATCCTGCAGGAACACGGACCCTGCAGGAACACGGATCCTGCAGGAACACGGACCCTGCAGGAACACGGATCCTGCAGGAACACGGACCCTGCAGGAACACGGATCCTGCAGGAACACGGACCCTGCAAGAACACGGACCCTACAGGAACACGGATCCTGCAGGAACACGGACCCTGCAGGAACACGGATCCTGCAGGAACACGGACCCTGCAGGAACACGGATCCTGCAGGAACACGGACCCTGCAGGAACACGGGTCCTGCAGGAACACGGATCCTGCAGGAACACGGATCCTGCAGGAACACGGGACCTGCAGGAACACGGATCCTGCAGGAACACGGACCCTGCAGGAACACAGATCCTGCAGGAACACGGGTCCTACAGGAACACGGACCCTGCAGGAACACGGATCCTGCAGGAGCACGGATCCTGCAGGAACACGGGTCCTGCAGGAACACGGACCCTGCAGGAACACGGATCCTGCAGGAACACGGACCCTGCAGGAGCACGGATCCTGCAGGAACACGGACCCTGCAGGAACACGGACCCTGCAGGAACACGGATCCTGCAGGAACACGGATCCTGCAGGAACACGGGTCCTGCAGGAACACGGACCCTGCAGGAACACGGACCCTGCAGGAACACGGGTCGTACAGGAACACGGACCCTGCAGGAACACGGATCCTGCAGGAGCACGGATCCTGCAGGAACACGGGTCCTGCAGGAACACGGACCCTGCAGGAACACGGATCCTGCAGGAACACGGACCCTGCAGGAACACGGACCCTGCAGGAACACGGGACCTGCAGGAACACGGGAGCTGACGGCCGCGGCGGCGAGGACGCGTGGAAGCGACTGGTCACGTGCGACTGCAGGACCTGGGATTGATGTAGATGTTATTCCACACATCCCGTGCGCCGGAGCACCGTGGGCAGGGATGACTCCCGGCAGCTCTCAGCACGCTCACATTAATTAAGCTGATGCGTCGTGGCGACTCATGTGAGCAGACGTGTGCGACCAAAGCAAACCGCAGCAAAGCAGGCTGTTCCAGCCATCAGCCGTTTCTAGGTGGTTTGAGAGTCTCGTTTAAGTCAAGCCTGAGAAAAATCTTGGTGTTTGACAACGTCATGTCATTACAACACCACTCCAAACAGCTGATGAGGAACTGTTTTCACCATGTAAGGAATATCTCCAAACTAAGGCCCTGTCCCAATACTATCACTACCCCTAGCTTTTATCCCTACCCCTAAATTTTGCACGTTCCCGTGAGGGTAGTTGTTCCCAATTCCTCTTTCCACCTAGGGGGAGTCGAGAAAACTAGTGTAGTGGCTGAATCTGTCCCTACGGATGTAGGGATTTCCGATCCTCACTAGTTTGATCTAGGGACAGAAAAATTTCTTTTCGTCGTCATTTGTGGACTGAATCCAAAAAAAAAACATGGCGGACATTTCTTATTTTTTAGTGAATAAAATCAATATTTTGAGTTAGTTTCTGCATAAAAATGACTTTTGATTACATTTCTAGCGATAAATATATATTTTACTTTCATAATATTCACTCAGTGAATGTATATAATCACTCGTTTGCCCGTTGTTGCAACCTCGCCAGAATAAAGGCTGATTTATGGTTCCGCGTTACACCAACGCAGAGCCTACGGCGTAGGTTACGCGGCGACGCACGCCGTACCCTACGCTGTACCCTAGGTCATAGCTCTGCGTCGATTTACAGCGGAACCATAAATCAGCTCCGGAGCCGGCAGGCAGAAATCTCAAAATTTTCGGAGCAAATTTCTTAACAGGCGTAGCTACAACTGTTAGATTTCATCTATTAAACCAACATTTATCTTGCTAAATGATTTATTTCAGCCAGCGGTAATTCTCCACAGAGCTGCAGGTTTCTCCCCCGAGACGACGGCGCAGGTTGACCCGGTGATCACGTCTGTTCTCCGGCTGCTGCTGCTGTTACCATGGTAACAGCTGCTGTTGCTGATGTTACCATGGTAACAGCTGCTGCTGCTGTTACCATGGTAACAGCTGCTTATGCTCCGAGCCGGCGGCTCCCGACCAAAAACATCGGGTCAACAGGCGTTAACAGGCGTTATTTGGATAAACTGAGCCCAGGTTGGGGATCTTAATGGTTACTTTTACGCCTGAAAAAATACTAAAACTTAATAAAGTGGCATATTAACAGCACTACAGCTGAAATTAAAACAGCTTTTGGCTCTCAGCTTCCTAATTAGTGGTGGTGCTGAAAGTAGGAGTAGTGGGAGTATTGGGACAGAAACCTGGGAAGATTTCAAGTGCCCTAAAATCTGTCGCTTCTTTTTTAGGGTTAGTGATTGAAAGTAGGGCTAGTGGAAGAAAGTAGGGGGGGTATTGAGATTGGGCCTAAAGCCTGATTTAAGGTTCTGCGTCAAACCAACGGAGAGCCTACGCCGTTGCCGTGACGCCGTCGTGAACCTTCGGACTTCTCCGTCACTCCATTTCACCGCGGTGCAGTACCCCCCAGAGCACTAGTTGATACTTTGTTTAGCTTCCGGCTTTTCCAGTCACAGTGAATCAAAGAGATAAGGACAACTATTGTGCAAAAAAACTAAACAACCCCCCAAAAAAAAAAAAAATCACACACACACACGAAGAAAAGAGGCTGAAAGTTCACTACTGCTTCACGAACCGGAACCGGAAATGCGTTGCTTCCAAGTGAACCAATCACAGCCCTCTCGGTCTGCGTTGGGTCTGCGTCGCCTCGACGCGTAGTTACATTTTTTGGGAGGTGCACGTCAGGCTACGACGTAGGCTACGGAGAGACTCCCGCGTAGCCGCGTACCTTACGGAGTTGGTTTAACGCAGAACCAGAATTCAGCCTTAAGAACAGTTGTTTCTAAGGGCCAATCCCAATGTTCACCCTACTTTCTACCACTAGCCCTAAAAATGAAGCCACAAACCTTTACAAGGGCCCTTGTAATGTTCCCTAGGGATTGGGACACCACTTGCTACGTCACTGCGTGGTTTACGTGCGGGTACGTAAGCGACTGCGTAGTTACGTTTGCACAAACGCCACACCATATCAGGAAGCCCAGCTGATTTATGGTTCTGCGTCAAATCGGCGCAGAGCCTACGGCGTAGGTTACGCGGCGACGCGCACCGTACAGTTTACAGCATAAATCAGCTGGCGAGATCTGAAAAAACTTTGCAACGGGCAAGCGAGTGATTATATACATTCACTGAGTGAATATTATGAAAGTAAAATATATATTTCTCGCTAGAAATGTAATCAAAACGCATTTTTATGCAGAAACTAACTCAAAATATTTATTTTATTCACTAAAAAATGAGAATGTCCGCCATGTTTTTTTGTTTGATTCAAGTCTGCAAATGGTGACGTAAAGCATTCTGGGAAATTTTTTTGGCCCTCTGTCGTGAAGTCAGTATCTGAAACCCCCTCACTCTGAAGGGCTAGATTCATACACACTAGCCCTCGTTATGTCCACTAGCCCTCGTTATGTCCACTAGCCCTCGTTATGTCCACTAGCCCTCGTTATGTCCACTAGCCCTACATACAAAGAGGAATTGGGACACCACTACCCTCACGGGAACGCGCAACATTTAGGGGTAGGACTGAAAAGTAGGAAGAGGGGGGGGATTGGGACTGGCCCTAAAAATAATCTTGAGCTAATTATTCCTGCTTTTGCGTCGTCTCGTTTGCACGACTGCAACAGTTTGTTTTCCTGCCTAAACAAGAACAAAGAACCGTCTCGTCTTCAGCGAGTCCAAAACTCTGCAGCAAGTCTGACCTGCTCTGATAGAAGGTTCACATCTTCACTGGCTCCCCGTCCCTCTTCGTTTTACCTTTAAAAACTCGGTGCTGACTTTCAGAGCTCTGCATGGTCAGGTCTCCTCCTACATCCAGGACCTACTACGCCCTACGCTCCCTCTCGGAGGCCGAGGTCATGTGACCAGAGCTTGTTCATGGTCCCTCGTACCTGCTTTAAGACGCGAGGGGATGCTCCTCCAGGCTCTGGACCGATATCCCGCCGTCTCTACGATCTCTGGACTCCATCGATGCTTTTAAGAGCAAACTAAAACCCACCTGTTTCTCCGAGCTTTTTAACATCAGTAGTGAAACGGTTGTTTTATGACCACCATGTTGATTTAATGTACTTTTATTCTAGGAGCTTTTTATCTGTATCGTTTAGTTTTTATCGTATTTCTACTTTTATTGTAGTGTTTTATTTGTGTTATTATTGTATTGTATTGTACCTTGTGACATTCCCTTGTCTGTGAAAGGTGCTTTAGAGGTTGATGTGTCCCTGGTAATAATCTCCCTAATCCCAGGTTTAGATGCTTGATTGAGTTTCATATTTCATTTCTGTCGGTCCATGTTAGAATAGAGTCTGCATTGACGTCACTTTCCCACTGGACCAGCTCCCTTACTCTCACTGAGTGGCAAAACATCAGCAAAAATGGCTGCAACTAGTGGAGAAGACGGGATAACAGCTGATTATCGGCTTAAATTAGCGTCAGTTGGACTTGACAGTGACCCGTACAGTTACCAAGAACCAGTGGTTCATGGACATTAATATTTGGACACCAATCCAGTTTCCTGATATTTATATGGACTTAATTTCTACTCCGGGGAAATACACAAAGCAAAGCTTGAAGGCTTACAAAAGTCTTGACGCTTGGTCCGACTTCAAGGCAGGATTTGTTGGTGAAATTAAAGTGATGAGGACACCGAACTTTATGATTTGACCGTTTAACGTTAGCTACCCAAAAATCCAACATTACCTGATACAAAATGGGAACCGCAAATCCACGTTTCGGTGTCTGGAATCCAGTTGTTTCTGTGAATTGCAGCCATCCATTTGTCTCTTTAGCTTATTTTTCTGCAGTCTGTAAAACGATAACTCCGACTCAGTCTTTCTGACACTCAGTCAAACATTATTTGGTGTTTGTGTACAACTCATTTGTGCAGAAATGTTCTGCAGGGAGGAGAATAACTGCCTCCCCGGTATAAGATATACCGGGCTGCTTCAAGGTCAGGGACGAGCAACATGTATCCGGTTGAAGATGAGGAGTTGTGTAAATGTGAAGAGTTGCAGCTCGTATCGTAACGAGGGGCCGCCTTAAGGAAATAAAAAGAGAGGCGTCGGCCGAGTGCGCCTCAGGGCCGTAGGAGATTGTAACTGAACTCTGTCCGTATTAATTTAACCTCTTGTCTTTCTCTCTTTTGTATCAGTCCACCGGCTCGTTAAATCACTTCCTCTCCGACCTGCTGACGAGAGGGAAACTTGAGTGACGGAGGCGTCGTCCTCCGGCTGATTGAGAGGTGTGACTCTGCCGCTCCGACCTCTGGTGCAGCACGTGGCGTCCTTACGTAAGGCCGGCGCAGCCCTGGCTGTTTGGTGGCCCGAGGCCGCCCTGGCCGGTGCTCGTGCTCCTGCACGGTCCGGTCCAGAATAGTCCCGCCACGTCTGAGCCGCCTGCCGGTGTTCTGCCAATTTCTGCTGCTTTGCCAAAATGCTATCTAATGGTTTTCTACCTTTGTAGAGCTACAATTTACTACAAAAAGTAGCATTTTTCGGCAGGGAGCAAGGATTGGCAGAACACCGGGTCACACGGATGGACGGCCGACTCCGCGGCGTCGGTTTGTTGGTCTGAGCTCCTGCGCTTCCCGCCGCGCTGAGGTCTGTCTCATCAGCCCCTGCACACGCCTGACTCACTGAAGAGCGATTATTTTAACTCTTTCTCAGAGGTGAAGGAAGGAAACGTGTTTTAAAAATGGATCCTTTTTTTTTGTCTTACCTTGTCTGCACACATATTAATGATTGATACCATGCAGGTAAAACCCTAAGACATATATATGTGCATTATTGCTATATTTAATATATATATACATATACATATACGCATACACATACATAAATATACACATACAAACCCAGTGATTTTTTTTGGGGGGGGGGTGACATCCACTGCCAATCCAGGAAGCAGGAACGCATGGAGGCCTCACGTCAAGCACTGGAAATCTGCAACAAAAATCACAAACAAAACACAAAACCAACACGGAGCCGACCAAAACATGAGCAGCAATCGACCCAAATCTCGAGATCTGATCACAGTCTGTGTGTGTGTGTGTGTGTGTGTGTGTGTGTGTGTGTGTGTGTGTGTGTGTGTGTGTGTGTGTGTGTGTGTGTGTGTGTGTGTGTGTGTGTGTGTGTGTGTGTGTGTATGTCTGTGTGTGTGTGTGTGTGTGTGTGAAGTGTATCTATAGTGGTTGGGTGGGGGGGGGGCCCGCGAGACCAGGGGAGAAGGAAGAACCCGGAACCCAGGCCACCAGCAACCCCACAGAGGGGAGAGGTAGGAAGGCGGGGGGGGGAAGAAGCAGCCAGAAAAAAAAAATGGATCCTTGAATGAAAACTGCAGCTACACGTTGCTCCACATTCAGAGCCGCCAGCGTCTCCTCTCACGGCGGGTTAACGGTAGCGATGTTCGGATCAATACTGAAATATCGATACTTCTGATACCCGATCTGTATGCTCTAAAATCAATTCTCAAACAAAAAATAAGATACTTTTGATCACTTCTTCAGTGACTTCACTTCTTCATACTTCAGTCATTTGTGGTGATGTATATCATTAACAGAATACGGTGGAAAGTAACTAAACTATTCAGATTTTGTCTAAATGACACACTGGTGGTAGGAACTACTTCTTTCATTTTTATAGTAGTTATTTTTGTTTAATTTAATGGTTTTTATTTTTTCTTAGGATCTTTTTTTAGTGATGAAAACATCTTTTTCAAACACATAAAATAAAATACAACATAAAATAAATAGCTAAATAAGTGACTCTGATGTCCTTTAACCTTAAACTATCTAAAATATACCATTTCTTTTTAGATTTACTGGCACATTAGGTTTATTTGCACAATGTATCAAATCGGTATCGCAGATACCAGCCTGAATTTTACTCAATATCGGATCAGGGAGAAAATGGTGGTATCAAACATCCCTAGTTAACAGCTCCGACCTGATGAGCGATGGGGATGAAACCGGGCCTCGTGCCTCCTGGCCCGACACGTTTACACGAGCGCTGAGTGACGGCCATCATGTCACATTCTCCTCTATTGATATGAAGCAAACCGCTTGTTTTCCATCAGAACACCTGCTGCCTCTTTACAGCCTGCAGCTCATGTTTACTGGTGACGCGCCGGATCACCGTCAAGCCAATTCATATAATACCGTTGCAGGGTTTTATCTTGTTTTGTTTTTTTCCAGCTGTGACGTATGCTGTATTTTTTGATATGAGCCGTTTGAGTACTGGAGGAGCTGCGGGAGGAATGAGACACAAAGAGCTGTTCAGACACGACGTCGGGTGGAAAGTAGAAGGACAAATAAAAATCATCTCTGATGACATGTGACGTGATGAAGCAACTTATGTTTCATGCAGCCCTTGAGGAACACGTATGGGCTCAAATTAATGCCATAAATATTTTGTATCTGTAAATAAACTTTGTACTTGTAGAAATATTTTGTGCGTGTGCAAAAAATATTTGTACTTGCAAAAAATATTTGTACTTGTAAAAATGTTTTGTGTGTGTGCAAAAAATATTTGTACTTGCAAAAAATATTTGTACTTGTAGATACAAAGCTTCAAACTTTTTTTTTAAAAAGCTACAAACTTTTTTTACTACGAGTTATGGCAGTGTTTTGACGTGCCAATAATAAGAGCCAATCAGCGATCTTTGGCACGGGTTTCAAAGCGTTTCTGGAGAGCCAATCAGCACATTGCATCTCCTACTGACGCCGCCGCCATATTGGATGTTCAAGACTGCGCTGGAAACTAATACAAGTAAATAGACTTATTTTCATAAAGCATCTTTCTACAAAGAAATTTACGTTTTACGTCTCATTTATTCATTCACACACGCACTAATATACTTGGGAAACAGTTAGGCACCAAATATAATATATTTAATTTTCTCAGATGGCAAAAATAAGAACTTTATTGATCCCACATAGGAGTAATTCATGTTATATCAGCTATAGAGAACAAGGTAGTGGCGAAAAACAATATATATCCCCCCTCACAAAAATACTTATGGCATTAATTTGAGCCCATAAACACGGGCCTCGGAGCAGGTCAGAGCAGCATCACCCGTCTCCATGACGACCGCCTGGGCCAGGGTTCCAGGGGCGGCAGTCGGGTATGAAGGTACGGCAGCCGCCACACCTCGGCTTCAAGGGAAAATGTAAATGTTTTCTAAATACATTTATGGAATTACTCTGTCTATTTGTATTGATAATTCTATTATTTAATACCTATAAAATAATTACAAATGCAAGTCAGAACAACATGATGGATTTCACTACGTATTATCTTTCCCAACACTTGTTCCTCCTCATATATTGAAATGTGATGTCCCAGCGTCCCTGACGACAGTGGTCACTATCAATCTGGTTTTTAGCTCTGCAGTGTTACTAACTTACAAACTTACAAACTTACAAAAATGAAAAAGAAAGCAGGCAAACCCGCAATTGTTTTTCAAAAAAAGAAGCAAGTGATGGGTCCAATGTTGCCCCAGTCAGGATATTAACGAGGCTGTTAGCCACTGATGGATTAATTATGCAAGTTCATCTTAAGGTAAGATATCAAATCACCCTACCCTCAAATCACCCTACCCTCTTATAAATCTGTTTAAGGGATATATTTGACTTTTTTTACTCTCTCTCTTTCTCTCTTCTGCTCCCTCCCTCTCCTTTTTGCATTTGGACTTTAACTGTTTTGAGTTAAACTGGGATGTCCCTGTGATATTGTTGCACTGACATAGTGAATAAAGTGAACAGAATGAGTTAAATGGCGTTTGTCAATACGCTTTTTCTACTCTCTAACTCTAAATCTGTCGCTTGCTGTCGGTGCTGAAACAGATGTGTATTGTGGAATCAGCACGTAAAGCCTGAATTACGGTTCTGCGTTAACTCGACGCCGTAGGGTACGCGGCGACACGTACCCTACGCCGTAGGCTCTGCGTTGGTGTAACGTGGAACCATAAATCAGCCTTAAGTGTAGTGTTCGTAGTTACAGCAGGATGTGAGTGAGACTGCATTTGAAAAAGTTTAAATTTTCTTGACCACACAGATCAGCTACATAAACTTCTGTGATGAGTATTTACTGGACGTGTTGATTGATACTGTAGTTAAGTTCTGAGACTCGTAACCTTGCCGTACCTTAGCTTTGACTGAATTGACGCCACTGCAGGGGTCGGCAACCCAAAATGTTAAAAGAGCCATATTGGACCAAAAACACAAAAAACAAATATGTCTGGAGCCGCAAAAAATGAAAAGTGCTGCATGTATCTATATAATTATAACTGGGACAACTTCTCGCTACAGAGCAAACATTCAGGCAATGAATGTAAATGATTCGCTCCAAGAAACATTGAATCCTCTACGGAAGAGTATCAGGGCCATGCAGGAGAAAAATGTTTGAGAGGGGAAGATTTTTTTTTATTTTGCACTTCGAGAAAAAAGTCAAAATGTTGAGAAATGAGTCGAAATGTCGAAATCAATGTTGAAATACAATTTCAAGAATAAAGTCGAAATTTCGCCTTTTTTCTCAACATTTCAACTTTATTCATGAAATTTTGACTTTTTTCTCAACATTTCGTTTTTTTCTCGAAATTGTATTATGTATTTCAACATTGATCTCGAAATTTCAACTTTTTTCTCGACATTTCAACTTTTTTCTCATCATTTGGACTTTTTTCTCAAAAATTCAACTTTTTTCTCTACATTTTGGCTGGGCTGGTGGGACAACGGGTGGCGGAAAACGTCCCTTATTTTAAAATCCAAAACTTCAGCGCAGCATCACCTGTCTCCATGACGACCACCTGGGCGAACACAGGTACCCGGGTCAGAACATCTCTCTGAACGTCTCTCCAGTGTTAGCGTCGCTCCATTGGTTACCCGTAAAATTCAGAATCCAACTTAAAATTGTATTACTTGCGTATAAAGCCCAAAACGGCTTAGCTCCGCATTATTTGCAAGACCTGATAGTGCCTTATGTTCCTGTCAGAGCTCTCCGTTCTCAGAGTGCAGGTTTACTCGTAGTTCCTAGAGTATCTAATTGTAGATTTGGAGGGCGGGCGTTCTGCTATCAGGCACCATTACTATGGAACCAACTTCCAATCTGGGTTAAGGAGGCTGACACCACCTCCACCTTTAAAACTAAACTTAAAACCTTTCTGTTCAGTAAAGCCTATAGTTAGTGTTTAGTAAACCTCTAGCTGGTGTTGGTAAATCTCTAGGTAGTGTAAACTCTAGTGTGTTAGTTGCTCCTGTAGTTTCTTGTGCTGGCCCCCCCTTCTCCTCCCTTTTTTCTCTTTTTTCTCTTTTGTACATGGTGCAGCATCCTCTGCTGGTGGTGAAGAGCATCTCTGAATGCAAAACACCGGAACCTGCAGCGTGGGAGTGAGAGGGGCAGGGTAACGGCCCGGGCAGGCGGGGGAGAGATTTGTCCGTCAAGACTCCTCTCCCTGGCCCTGCCCCTTCTCAACCTTTCCCCGACCCTGCACCCCAACCTGGGGCATACTGATTGGGCCGGAGCTTCGGGAGCTGCGTGCTGGCCTGCGGTCCCCACCCCCGGTCATCCCGTTGCTGCTTCCACCTGCCTGCTGTGCTGTTGCCGTCCCCGACCCCCAGTCTGGCCCTCGGCAGGAGCCTGCCTTATGAGCCTGGTCCTGGTCCAGGTTTCTTCCTCCTAAAGGGGAGTTTTTTCTTGCCACTGTTTGGTTTAAGGTTTTTCTCCCACTAGGGGAGTTTTTACCTACCATTGTTTATGTAATAATTGCTCGGGGGTTTATGTTCATGTTCTGGGTCTCTGGAAAGCGTCTAGAGACAACTTTTGTTGTATTAGAAGCTATATAAATAAAATTGAATTGAATTGAATTGAATCTGCGGTTTTCTCTGGTCCACATCTACGACAGTGCTGAGTCCAGTCCCAGTATAGTAAAGATAGAAAGTGTGGTAAACACTCGCTCCTCCGCCCGAGGCGTCACCTCGGCCCGGGTTCCAGGAGAACCGCGGTGTCGGACTCGGCTGCAGCCGACTCAACCTGAACACCTAGTTTTTTTCCCGCGTTTATATAACTCGTGTGTTTCCCGTAACGCGGCGTGTTTGTCTGAGACCGGTCCTGCAGGGACACACCGTGACGGCCGCGGCCGCCTGAGTCACACGGCGCCGACGCCACGAGTCCCGTGACGCCCAGCAACGCTAACGTCTTCAGGCAGCCTGTCACATAAATCCCACGTCTCCCGTCCGTCCAGCCGGCGGAGGACTGACGGCTCCACCGTTTGGCCCCGGCTCCCCGGACGACGCTCGGCCCGCCTCGGCCTCACCTCCACCTTCAAGCCCCGACACGTGCGGAGACGCTCTGATTGAGTCGGAGTTAATTGAATTTGGTGAGCGGAGGTCTGGCGGGGAGGACGCGGCGGGGAGGACGCAGCGGGGGGGCGAGGCTTCGCGCTCCAGCGGGGATGAAGATGATGAGTTTTGCCTCCGGGGCCACGGCGTGATGCAGCGGAGCATATGAGCCGTTTCCACTGGGTTTCGTCAGAGCTCGTGCTCCCTGGGTGTCGAGCAGACATTCACCAAAACGCAGGAACTTACGTAACCACGTTGTATGTGGACGGAGCAGTACTGGAGTTGAGGGGGGATGAGGGGGGACGGCATCCCCCCTGAAATAAAAACGGTCCAAATCATCCCCCCCTGAAATAAAAACGGTCCAAATCATCCCCCCCTGAAATAAAAACGGTCCAAATCATCCCCCCCTGAAATAAAAACGGTCCAAATCATCCCCCCTGAAATAAAAACGGTCCAAATCATCCCCCCTTGAAATAAAAACGGTCCAAATCATCCCCCCTGAAATAAAAACGGTCCAAATCATCCCCCCTGAAATAAAAACGGTCCAAATCATCCCCCCCTGAAATAAAAACGGTCCAAATCATCCCCCCTGCAATAAAAACGGTCCAAATCATCCCCCCCTGAAATAAAAACGGTCCAAATCATCCCCCCTGAAATAAAAACGGTCCAAATCATCCCCCCTTGAAATAAAAACGGTCCAAATCATCCCCCCTGAAATAAAAACGGTCCAAATCATCCCCCCTGAAATAAAAACGGTCCAAATCATCCCCCCTGAAATAAAAACGGTCCAAATCATCCCCCCTGTAAAACTTCCATCCCTCCTTTCCATCCCTTATGTCATTTCATCAATGAATGTGGTTTTACTGCTATTTCGACATTAAGAATCATCACCAGAAAAATAACACCAGAAAAATAACTTATTTGACAATTTTCACCTGTTTCAAGTAAATTTTTTTCTACTTATTTTAAGTGAAAATCTACTTGAAACAGGTGAAAATTGTTGTTTTTTCCAGTGATGAGTCTTGTTTTAAGTGTAATGAGATTTTTTTACTAAAATGAGACATTTTAACTAGAAAATGAGACAAATATTTTTGTTAAGATTTTGAATTTTTGCAGTGATTTAATTTAGTCTCTGTTTAATATAGTCTCATTCATGCAGAGTTCAATAACAAAGCTTCTCATCCCGAGGAAACAACCATTCTCTCCAGCAGCACTTGGCACCGGTGGGGAGCATGAATTCAGATTCAGATTCAAAAAAACTTTATTTATCCCCTAGGGGCAATTGCAAAAACAACTAAGCAGCATGACGTTGAAAGTACAGAATAAATTATGTATGTAATAAATACTATAAAAGTTATGAAATGTCATGGGATGTTAAACTATAATATTATTATATTGTTATATATTATAGTATGGTGATATCATTTTGTTATATGTTATAATATTATAAAAATGATTATGTTATATTAGGATATTACTATATTACTATGCTATATTTATATTATATCATGCTACACCACTCTATATAATTATTTATTTGTTTACTTATTTATTCTCGAATTAATATTCTTAATTTATGTATCTACTTTCATCATCTTATTTACACACACACACACACACACACACACACACACACACACACACACACACACACACACACACACACACACACACACACACACCTAGATACATATCATTGTAACTGATGTCGTCTTTTGTCGCTGTTTTGCACTGTATGTTAATAAATAAATTTAAAAAAAAGAAGTACATAATAAATACAGATAAATAAAGCATGTATCGTATGTACAAAAAATATATAAAATATAAAAATATCTAAAAATGTAAAATAGAGTGACTGTAGTGGTATAAAGAATGATATAAAGACTGCGTTTGCTATCAATCTTGAGAGGCTCCTGTGACCTTGGCGTCAGACGCAGCCGTGACCTACTTCCCCCCACTAACGTATCTAGTCATGTGCACGCGTGCAGTGGTCGCGTTTGCCCCCCCCCTCGACGGAGGGGCTTCGCTCGTAAAGCCGTGCCAGTGTTTACTCATGCCTCTCGTTTAGCCTCCCTGCAGAGGTTAAACGTTTCCAGGCCACGTGCACGACGGTGAAAGCACAAGTTAGAATCTTCTTTTTTTGCATTTATTTGCATTTGCATGTTTAAAATATATAGTTTGAATGTTTTATTTCATCTATCAGAATGAAATACGTGTAAATACACAGCCAATCAGGGCTAAACACCACTTTGCACGTTTAAAGATGCGTTTGTTGAGCTTTAAGGCTCAGAAAACGTGACATCATTTTCCCGGGATGGCTGTGTCAGGAAGGACATCCCAGGTCGATATGTGGAGAACGATAATCTGCAGAGGAAGACGACTCCTCCTGATGAACGATAAACACATTTCTCATTAATTTTTCAATCAGAGCACTTACACAAATACAAATTGTGTGACGTACAAATACAGATACAAATGATACAAATACAGCAGAGGGATAATCGGACGACGCGCTGTCGAGGCGTCGCCACACGACCCAGGCGAGCAGCACCTTACAGACGAGACAACAGCTTAGTGCTGAAAAAGGTGCGGCGAGCGGGAAAGAGAGCGAGAGCCTGATAATAAACGTGGCGAAAATGTCGAACGTCTGCAACATTTTGGGGACCTCCTTTAAAAATAAGACATGCCTCATGTGTCAAGAAGAAGAACTGAGACTCCTAAGACCTTCACCGAGGTCTCTGAATGACTTAATCAGTCCAGAAATTCAAGTATGTGAATAAATATATCCGGCGTGTCCAGTTCAGTGACATGTGGCCTCTTTTCCATCAGTGTCTACTAAAGGGGGGCGTTGAGCATCGAGTAGCTGAAATATTACAACTCAAAGTAGATTTAGACCCAACCTGTGAGAATCTTCTTCAGGATTTGTACAGTATTTCAGTGAGCATGCAGGGGCCCTCGGGGGCCCTCGGGGGCCCTCGGGGGCCCGCAGAGTCTGTGAACCATTCAGGTGAGCTCAGTTTCTGGAGAAACTCATATTTTAATGCTTTTATGTACCGTACAAGAAAGTTCAGATACACCAAGGAGACGATGAGTCGCGACCGTTAGCTCCCTAGTTCTGTTGGTACTCAGTGAGTAGCCCACAGCGCACCTTTGGCACATTCGCACGTTCCAAAACACTAAAAATATATCCAAACAGAAGAGATTTGACTGCAAAAACTTCTGTAATGACATATAAAGATCAATAATTAAATTCAGTTGTATTTATATAGCTGTCACGGGTGTGGTTTTGTTGAGGACCCAAATGCAGGAGAGCAGGAGCCAGGAGTTGCAAAAACTGGGTTTATTAATCAAAAAACAAGAACTAAAAGCGCTGCAGAGCAGGATTAACAAAAACCAGGATCATGAACGACAAAAACTACAAGGAGACATGGAGGGAGCAAACAGTACAGACCGACATGGAGCAGGGAAAGACAAGACCAGATATACACAGGGGATAACGAGACACAGGTGCAGACAATCAGGGCAGATGGAAACAGGAGGGACAGAACTGAAAACACAAACTGGGGGAAATGTCAAACCCTGACAATAGCATCTATTACAACACAAGTTGTCTCTAGGATCGTTCCAGAGACCCCGACATGACCCCCCCGAGGAATTATTACATAAACCACGGCAGACACGTAAAATCAGAACTTACCGTTAACTCAAGGAGCAGTCGCGTTGCATTCTGGGAGCTTCGCCGTTCCAGAAACCAAACCTACTTTGGGTGTAAACGTATCTCACACCGTGTTTATTCTCCTGATATCTCCTGCAGGTAAACTAAATACTCAAAATCCCATCATGCAACTCTGCTTCAGACACCAAAAGATCTTTTAATACATTTAATGGAGGTGTGCGTTGATCGCGGTACCAGTCAGAGAAGTGAGGCCTGCTGTGAGATATCAGGAACATCTGACAGTTGTTTGGGAAGCAGCAACAGTTGCACGGCGTCTACAGGTTTCACCAGGTTGAATTTAAAACTTTTAAATACCATTTTCAAACAAAATTTAAGACCAAAAAGACAGTCACACAATTTGAACCCAATGAGAAACTGGAATTTCCGAGCCATTTGTTGCTAAATTTACATTTACCCATATTTGTCTCGAGATTACGCGACTAAGAAATCCAGCGCGAGGTCGAGGTTGCCAGATCTGACTGGCAGGTTCCAGCCCAAACGCGACGTAAAACCCACCGAAATAATGAAAAACTAGCTCAAATCATACATCCTCTATGTTAAAACCGTCAATTATCGAATGCGTAATAAATTTCAAGTTATAAGCAAATGAAGCAAATGAAGCTTCACAACACCATTAAATAGCCGAAAGAAGTTCAGGCTCCAACGAAAGACTACAATTAAATTGAGTAGATTACAGCAAATAAAATATCAGTGAGTTTATTGTGTACGTTTCTACTTTTCTCTGCCATAATGGAAACTTTTTTGTTAATAATTTCTCCTAAATATTTAGTAAGAACCAGGAAAAGCAGCCCAGATTTTCTCAACCAGCCCAGTCCTATATTTTTCAGCCCAATTGGGCTGAAACCTGCTGAATCTGGCAACACAGATTCAGAACCTCAGCAGGAGATTCTCCTCAAAACTTATAATTAAATAAACTTTTCCTTTTCAAAGTGTAAGAAAACTCTTTAATGATGACCAGAAAAATTCCCTCTAAAATAAAGATTAAAAAATTCCATTGGATTGAAATTTGTAATCCTGTATTTGACCCGGTCTTTGTACGTTTTGCCATTTTAAGAATGAGATGTACCTGCTGTATTCTACTGCCCTTACTCTTTAACAACTTGTGCTTTCTATTATTTTACCTCTTTTCTTATCATTTTATTTCATTTTATTTGTTATTTATGTTTTAATTGTGTCTTGCCACTTGTTTACATTCCACCAGGGAGATTGTGACTGGAGCAGCGGGCCAAACTGCCCTGTCAAGGTCAGATTATAGAATCAACAATTGTATTGAAAGAAAGGAAACAGGCAGACTCCAGTAATTTTCCGTCTGCCGTTAAGTCTCTGGTTCCTCAATGGAAACTCCAAACAGACAAATTTGTGATCAATTCCCGCCAAGCCGAGCTTCCAACTTCTCCAAGGTTTTCTCCATCTTGCCAATGAGCTCAAAGACCGCTGCCAGCCTGCGATTCTGTTCAAGAATCGCATCCAGCTTGCGGTTTTGCTCTCCCAGCGTTAAAGTCTGATTGTTAGTCGCACCGCTTATCCCCTCAGCCACGTCCGGCAGCTCGGAAAGAGCCAAAACAGCTGTCGACGACTTACACGTTTGTCGGTAGACCAGGAATCCCCCTCCTCCAATAAGAAGAAATCCTGCTATCATAAATCCAATTATGAAGCATCTTCAACGTCCTCGACAGACAGAATCGCCAAACACAACGGTTTCCAATGTTTCCAGGAATCCATTGTGTATCCAGCAAAAAATGTCCCATCGGGGCAGGAGGGCTCCTTGTCCCCCTGACTTCTCGTCACAAAAATTTGGTCAATTGTGCTGAGAGACCAGTTAATCAATTCCATGATTGTAGAGTTTCGGAGGGGTGAAAAGAAGAGACTCTGAAGACGACAGGACAAAATTATATATATATATATATATATATATATATATATATATATATAACATAATGTTGATGTAAAGCACTTTGAATGACCTTGTGTTGAATTGTGCTATACAAATAAACTTGCCTTGCCTTGAGATTTAAAACAAATTTAAAATACATTTAAAGGCCTTATTTTAGGAAAAAGGAATTTAAGACTTTTTAAGGACCCGCTGCCGACCCTGAGCTGATGGGGTCTGCTGTTTACCTGAACGCTCACTCCCGAACCCGAGGAAACGACAGGAAGAGGACGACTTGTGTTCTCGGGCCGGAGGCCCCGGAGGACGACGGCGACCCCGAGGTAGCGACGCTGCGCTGCGTAGAGGTCACCGGAGGCAGCGAGTCCCGGGCAGCTGCTGTGTGAGATGTCAGATGGGTGTTTGGTCAAGGGGGGGGGTAAAGCAAACAGGAAGCCGTTAGTTGCAGCATATGTCAGGAGGATGACATTTTGCTGACAGGAGGGAGAGTCAGGGTCAAAATTCAGCAGCAGAGACAGAAAAATGTTCATTTGCATAAACGGAGACAAATGTCAGGGATCTATTTATAGCGCGTGACATCACGAGCGGCTGCCGTGTGAACACACATGTGCACTCACACGTTCACGTTTAACCCGAGCAGACCTAGTTTAGCGGTGGTGGGGGGGGTTCAGCTGTCCCTGGACCTGGGGGAGTCCAGGGGGACGACGATGGCTTCAGCGCTCACATGCCTCCCCTGGACGAGGCTGCACGCCAGGCAGGACCGGGTCTACCAGGGTGCATAAGCATTGCACCCTCAGTTTATGTTTGCATGCTCAGTTGAAAAGACGAAGAAAAAACTGACAAATGCGCGCGTGTCAAGCCTGATTTATGGTTCCGCGTTAAATCGACGGCGTAGGGTATGCGGCGACGCGCCCGTATGTTCGCGTCCCCGCGTATCCTACGCCGTAAGCTCTGCGTTGGTGCAACGCGGAACCATAAATCAGCCAGTGTCCGTCACTGATGCTTCAGCAGTTTCCTGCACCAGCAAGACGCTGCTCTCTGCTGCTCCGTTAACACAAAGTAACGATGGATATTCGGAAGTGATTCAAGCACAATCACGCAAGCAAGTTTATATTTATGGTTATATTTATTTTTCTATGTTTTATTTCCTGTTGCTAGATTGTCTGATGGGTGAGGTAGCCCAGACTAAATGTAGCATTTTCTTTGTTTTGCAGCGATATTGCTCCAAAAATGCACTTGAAAGACAATTTAAATATTATTGTTTTGCTAGTATCATTCCGCTTGAAATTATGGGAAAATGCATAATTTAGTGTTGAATAAGGTGCCAGGCATGTGCACCCCCTCTGATCTGAGATGCACCGTAGTCATCATGTTCTAGAACCGGCCCTGACGCCAGGCAGGACGTAGTGGCAGGAAGCTGGGTCAGTGTGGCAGACGGGGGGATGGGGGGGCAAGGGGGGGGGGAGGGCCGATTATCTCCACATGAACTAGGAGAAAAACCAACCCTGAAGATTGCCTTGCGTCCCGAGGCGGACTCTTTGTTCCCCGCCTGTTTCCCTGCGTCCCATTAGAGCCGCTCTGCTCCGGCCCTGCAGGGCCAGAGAGCATGCTGGGAGTCGCTGGGAGTGGGATAAACACTCTGGCTCACGTCGAGAGGCGGGAAGGAGCTCGGCTCGGCCGTGACTCAGCTGCATGTGACCGAGGAGCAGGAGGGAGCAGACGTGGGGGGGTCATGTAGGTTACGTAACCAGGACAAAGAGGATCCATGTTGGTGGCGTAGTGGTGGTAAAGTGGGTGGCGGAGACATCCAAGCATGAGCTCACTGTAAAAAAAAACTGTGAAATTTACGGTAAAATACGGAGCCCCTCTGGTGACATTTGAAAAAAATTAAATAATGCGTGGCCACGGGACAATTAATGCGTTGCCACGAGTTATTAATGCGTGGCCACGAGTTATTAATGCGTGGCCACAAGATAATTAATGCGTGGCCACAAGATAATTAATGCGTGGCCACGAGTTATTAATGCGTGGCCACGAGTTATTAATGCGTGGCCACGAGTTATTAATGCGTGGCCACGAGTTATTAATGCGTGGCCACGAGTTATTAATGCGTGGCCACGAGTTATTAATGCGTGGCCACGAGTTATTAATGCGTGGCCACGAGTTATTAATGCGTGGCCACGAGTTATTAATGCGTGGCCACGAGTTATTAATGCGTGGCCACGCATTTTTTTATTTTTTTCAAATGTCACATGTTATTACTACACTCGCCATGACAATACTCTTGCTCTTTAATATAAATAGACTATAATTACCGTTATTAATGATGAATAATCATCCCACCAAGGAAGTTGCATCCACGAAGTCCAGACAGTAGGTTATAATGCCATCCACGAGTAAAATAATGCACGAGTTATTAATGCGTGGCCAAGCATTATTTTATTTTTTACAAATGTCACCAGAGGGGCTCCGTAGTAAAATACTGGCAGCTGTGGTTGCCAGAATTTCACCGTAAAAACACATTAACAATGTAAACAATAAATAGTTGAGAACTGTTTTATTTACAGTAAATTACTATGAAAATAAATTATATTGTAAACCAGTTTACAGTTATTTGCTTTAAAGACAACAGTTATAATGTAAATTTGTTTACAGTTAACCCTTGTGTAATTTAAGTTAAATACTGGCAGCTGTGGTTGCCAGAATTTCACCGTAAAAAAATACGTTAACAATGTATATGACATCACGGTACGCTTTTCAGGCAACCATAAATTTCATAGTTGAGAACTGTTGTGTTTACGGTAAATTACTATGAAAAACAGACATATTGTAAACCTGTTTATGTAGAAATTACAGTATGTTTTTGCATAATGTTGAACAGTTTTATACTGTAAATTTAAATGTAAACATCAGCTAAATCTGTAATTTAGGCAGAATAATACCGTTAATTGTAGGTAAATTACATGCTTGTGATATTACGGTATTTTCAAATTTTTTACCAAAAAATTATATTTTTACAGTAAAATTGTGTGATTTCTACATATTATTACAGTAAAAAGTATAGTTATGTACTGTTTCTTGATTTAGGGTAATATAATGTATCTACTACAGTGATATACTATTTTGGATTTTACGGTCTTTTACTGTTGCTATTTTACAGTTTTTCACTGTAATTTTTATGACCATGTCATAGCAGCAGATGCAGATCTCCTGGACTCTACCTGCCGCCGCTCGCAGCCACGCGTCGCCACACGTTGCTCACAGTCGCCTGCAAGCGTCTGATTTTCATCGTGTCATGTGAGACGGAGATAAATAAAGCTGGAGATGTGAAACTGGCTGGAAGCAGACAGAGCGGGGAGTTTCAGGCGGAGCTCGGGGTCACGGGACTACGGAAGAGTATTAGGGCCAGGCAGGAGAAAAATAAAAAGAGGAGGAAGAGTTTTTTTCATTATGAAAGAAAGTCAAAATGTCGCATGTGACTAGCCTATTGACACTCCAAGGATGTGAGTTAGTTAGTTAGTTAGTTAGTTAGTTAGTTAGTTAGTTAGTTAGTTAGTTAGTTAGTTAGTTAGTTAGTTAGTTAGTTAGTTAGTTAGTTAGTTAGTTAGTTAGTTAGTTAGTTAGTTAGTTAGTTAGTTAGTTAGTTAGTTAGTTAGTTAGTTAGTTAGTTGGCTGCTGCTGCAGAGCTGTCAGTCGCTCTCCCTGAATTTGATGGACCAGAGGAGACATTTCAACTTTATTCTCGAAATTTCGACTTTATTCACGAAATTTCGACTTTATTCACGAAATTGTATTTCAACTTTATTCTCGACATTTCGACTTTTTTCTCGAAGTGCACGATAAAAAAAAATCTTCCCCTCTCAAGTATTTTTTCTCCTGCATGGCCCTGATTCTCTTCCGTACAGGACGATACGATGTAGGAGGTTTGTTTTTTTTTTATTGAGAAGAAGTTATATACAAAGAACATCAGACAAGTGCTCCAATATATATGTAAGAAATAAATAAATATAAAATTCCAGTGAAATTAACAGAAGTAGAGAGAATGATACATAAACGAGTGAATAAATACAATTTGAAAAAGAAAAAAAGTTAATGAAAAAACAGTATTCATCTTTAAAAAAAACTTCTCGTATATATCGGTGGATGTTATACTTTGTTTGGTATCAATTAGTTTAAGGGATTTAATGTACTCTTTAAACTCAAGTAATAAACCTTTAAAATGGGGTGAAGTTTTGTATGTGAAATTTGCCAAACACTTCAGATCCTCCTTCTGCTTGGAGCCAGATCATTTTTAATCTTGTACGTTGTCCTGGTGAAGATTGTTCTCAGGTTTTTTCCTGTAGCCTCCAGCTCCTTGTTGTCAGGGAAATGGGTGACGCGAAAAAGCCGAAGATGGTTCACGAGTGCAAGTCTCGAGTGGCTGCCGTGTGCTACCTTAAAGGGGACCTATTATGAAAAACAGGTTTTTTCTTACTTTAACATATATAAAGTGGTCTCCCCTCAGCAACTCAGAGAAGGAGGAAACAACCAGATTCTGCCGTGTCTGTACAGCCGCCCGGATGATCGTCCAGTGTGATGTGGATCTACGAGCCGATAAGATTCTGCTCCTGTCGTGACGTCACGACAGGAGCGATGCATGAAACCACGTCCAAAATTACTCCGCCGGCCGGAGCTTCCGCCATTTTTTCATAGCGGTGTATCGCGTCATTCAGGCAGCCAATCAGCACAGAGCCTCATTATCATAGCCCCGCCCACTCAGAATCCTGCATAGATAATGAGGTTAGAGAATGGGAAGATAAAGACATGGATCAGAGGCTGAATTTCTAATTTATTTAGCAAAAACAATCAAAAGCTTGTTTTTAAGACATTCAAGAACTGTTTAAAATAGGTATTAGATCCATAATAGTTCCCCTTTAATGTGACTCAGATTACAGACGGGGATCTGGGACTCCGGTGGAATGTGTCTCAAGGTCGGGACCTGGATGGTTTGGAGGTCGCGTCGACTCCGCTGGGCTTTTGTTGAGTTAGTTGAAAAAGCTTGGAGCAGTTTTTGTCGAGCGACAGGTACGCCGCCGCCGTCGGGGAGCGCCACAGGCTCCGGCGTGCGTTTGGGCTGCAACATATTTAGATCTGAAGACATTTTCCAACATTGAAACGCTGCAAGAATATTTATAGCATGTTGAAGGATTCCAGCAGGATTTACCGGCGCGCTCACTTGTATTTTTGCAACATTAACACAGCATAGTTTGCAAAGTCACCAAGTTTACATCCTCCTCTTTTCAGTGATGTGGATTCGGACTTTGTGTCAATGTTTTTAACCCTTGCGTACATTATGAAACAGCAGGGAAATATGGAAGAAAATCCTTCAAAAGCTGTGAATAAAACCCAGGGCAGGAGTGTTAATGAAGGCTTGGATGCTGAGGGACTCGCTCCTACAAACTCCCCGTAAACAAGCTCGGGATTATGGTCCGTATGTCATTAAGTGAGGAATATTAGGAAATAGTTTGTTGTCTAAATGGCAAAGTTTCATCAGTATCAGCCACTCCTCAAAGTGACCTTTAATCCATCTTCAGTCACTTCCAGGGTCACCTCTCTTTACTCCCCAGCTCAGATTGTTTCCTCCTCTAGTGCTTGTTGTCTGAATCCGTTCATGAATGAACATTTCACAGTTTCCTCATCCCACTTAAGCCCAGCCAGCACTAAACCATTGTGCTCCGATGTTTCTCTCGGGCGAGAGGTCTAAAAGAGGCGGGGGAGACGGGCGAGGGAGGGAGGATGGGAGGGATTTTAAGGAGGGAAGGTAGGAATGGGAGAGGGTGAAAAGAGAGGAGGCAGAGAGCAAGTGTGCAGAGCTTTAAAGGAGAGACGGGGAGGAAGTATGACTTTAACGGGAAGTGAAAGGAGACGTTACAGCCCCTGAGCGGCCCGAGCAGCCGGCCATATGCTCGCGATGCCGACTCACACATGTGATCATCCGTCTTCTAAAACATCTCTCATTAATCCTTGTTTTTCTTACGTAACGTGCAGATATCTCCCCTTTTCACGTCCGACCCACCAATGATATCCGTGTCTCCCCCCGTACAGTCGTTTTACAAGTGGTTACAAGTACGGCACGACATTTCCCTGATTTTCTTTTTCTTTTTTCCAAAAATAAAGAAAGAAACCCCCAGCAGAGATATTTCTATTAATATAAATCCATCCTTTTGAATATAACGAAGTGGAGCATGTGGGTGTTAAGACTAGCGTACGTGGAGCTAGGGGTGGCAGGTTGGTGTCGGTTTACAAGAAAATAAAACAGTTAAAGCACATTAACAATACTTGTTCTGTCCAAACACTGAACGTATATGTGACAAGACAAATTCAATGTTTGTGCATGGGAGTATGACATCAGCCGATCTTTTTATTTTTAGCAGCTGCTGCAAGTATTGAATGAAAGAAACACAGGAAATCACACAAAGGGCACACAAACCTTTGGAATCTGCAAGATGCGTGAAACCACGCCCACAACTAACTCCGCCGGCCGGAGCTTCCACCATTATTCCGTAGCGGTGTATGGCGTCATTCAGGCAGCCAATCAGCACAGAGCCTCATTATCATAGCCCCGCCCACTCAGAATCCTGCATAGATAATGGGGTTAGAGAATGGGAAGATAAAGACATGACTCAGAGGCTGAATTTCTAATTTATTTAGCAAAAACAATCAAAAGCTTGTTTTTAAGACATTCAAGGCCTGTTTAAAATAGGGATTAGTAATTACAAGTATTAAATGAAAGAAACACAGGAAATCACACAAAGGGCACACAAGCCTTTGGAATCTGCAAGAGAGAAAACAAACAAACAGAAACATGAACAGGCAGAGACACAAACAGCAACCGTTCCAGGTCTCTAAAACTAAATCAGGACTAGGCTACTGCGATTATCTGTCCCCAGAACTGTGGGGTGAGTGTGTAGGTGAGTGAGCAGGTTAGTACGTCTGTGTAACTGTCTGTGTGCAAAGTGAAAACAAGATCAGCCGATCTTTGGAGACGTGCTGCAGGGATTTGCTGACAGGAGCGTCAATTGGGTACGGCAGCCGCCACACCTCGGCTTCAAGGGAAAATGTAAATGTTTGTTTTTAAATAAATGTGTGGAATTACTCTGTGTCTATTTGTATTGACTATTCTATTATTTAATACATATACAATAACTACAAATGCAAATCAGAACAACATGATGGATTTCCCTAGGTATTATCTGTTAGGTTCCTAAATCATCATAACATAAATTAATAACTTAGGAAAGACACAGAGACTGTGGAATGATTTTCAAGGCGCCTCTGCAGAAGCTTTTGGGGAGAAGTCTGAGGAGCTTCAGGGCAACACGGCCCTCCTCTTAGAACTCGTCAGGCCTTCTCTCAACTTGCTCTCTGCAGGCTGGCGCTTTTATTCAGCAATGGTGACAGGAAAAAGACCATATTTGGTAAACAGACTGTCAATGTATAGATAATGGACAATGAACAGATGGAGAACAGACATCTATCAGATGATAGTTAAAAAGGTCACACCTATGACTTTTCAGTTAATAAGCAACTTATCTTGTGGTGTGCAGAGCAACAGACATCCTTTTAAGAAACCTCAAATGGTCAAGGGGGTTTTGTTGTCATCAGATGGTCAACTAACTCTTAGCTAACTTTTAAAGACAATGAGACGGCTGTCAGTCGACCCCCCTGACAAAAACTCCTTAAACCTTAAAAATACAATGGGACAGTTGTCCCAGGATAGCCCAAACCCTTAACGGAACACAGGAAGGACTGCCCTCATCTGTTAACATGTGATAAGAATGTGACAACCAGCAGTCAGCTTCTCGGAGCTGACCTGATTCTGTTACTTTCATAATGACAACTTAATTCAAAACTTTGATTATTCTCACATTATCTTTCCCAACACTTGTACCCCCCTCATATCTTGAAATGTGATGTCCCAGCGTCCCTGAAGACAGTGGTCGCTATCAAGTGATGGTCCAATGTTGCCCCAGTCAGGATATTAACGAGGCTGTAGCCACTGATGGATTAATTATGCAAGTTCATCTTAAGGTAAGATATCAAATCGCCCTACCCTCTTATAAATCTGGGAAATATTTGACTTTTTTACTCTCTTTCTCTCTTCTGCTCCCTCCCTCTCCTTTTTGCATTTGGACTTTAACTGTTTTAAGTTACACTGGGAGATTTCTGCTCTATAACTCTAACTCCGCTGTCCATGGTGCAGAAAATGGATGCGTATTGCGTAATTAACACGTTGTTAAGTGTAGTGTTCGTAGTTATGTTAGCAGGATGTGAGTGAGACCGCATTTGAAAAAGTTCAAATCTTCTTGACCACACAGATAGGTTACATAGCAGACTGATGTGATGAGTATTTGCTGGGCATGTTGGTTGATACTGTAGTTAAGTTCTGTGACTCGTAACCTTGTTGCCATACCTTAGCTTTGAATGAATTGACGCCACTGTTTGCTGACGATCAGCTGCTCCACCCACGATGGAGCAGGAGACGAGATCTCAGGGCTCCATGCATGACGTTAATGTTAGTTTAAACCCCTGCACAGCCCAGACTATATCAAACACCAAACTACTCTTGTCAGGGCTTAAACCTGACTTAGCGGCGACAACGGGCAAAAAGTAAATAAGACAAATAAGAAATAAAAGTGAAAAGATCCGCGTGTTCATTTGTCTGGTGCACCGTAAGAAAATCAGTGAACAGAATTTTAAGACAAGCTTTAATATATCATGCACAATATTTTCCGTCTGGAGGTCCACTCTTCTCAAACCACTAAGGTAGGAGAGACATGCACACGGTGGTCATCAATCCAGTCGTATTTATAGTGAAAAAGGAGGTGTTTTGTACGTGAACCCCGTCTGTGGAGCCGGCTGTGGGAAATACACCCAAACATGTGACACTTTCGGCCTTATTTCTCTGTTGATTACTTCCTACTTGAGGTCAGGGGCGTCAGTTGGGTATGAAGGTACGGCAGCCGCCACACCTCGGCTTCAAGGGAAAATGTAAATGTTTGTTTTTTAAATACATTTATGGAATTACTCTGTGTCTATTTGTATTGATTATTCTATTACTTAATACATATAGAATAACTACAAATGCAAATCAGAACACATGATCGATTTCACTAGTTATTTTACACTGCAAAAACTCAAAATCTTAACAAGAATATTTGTCTTATTTCTAGTTAAAATGTCTAATTTGTTTTACACTTAAAACAAGACTCATCACTGGAAAAAAAAACAGCAATTTTCACCTGTTTCAAGTAGATTTTCACTTAAAATAAGTGGAAAAATCTGCCAGTGGAACAAGATTGTTTTGCTTGTAATGAGAAGATAAATCTTGTCCCACTGGCAGATTTTTTTACTTATTTCAAGTGAAAATGTACTTGAAACAGGTGAAAATTGTCAAATAACAAGTTATTTTTCTGGTGATGACTTTTGTTTTAAGTGTAATGAGATTTTTTGACTAAAAATGAGACATTTTAACTAGAAATAAGACAAATATTCCTGGTAGGATTTTGAGTTTTTGCAGTGTAGAAGGCAGAAAGTCAGGATACGACTGAAACCCCTATGATGGAAACTCGGGATAATCTGAACTGTCACAGAGGAAGAATCAAGAACCTGCTCAAATGTCAGAGGAGTCGACAAAGTGAGGCTTCAAAATACACATTGCTAAATTTAATACAAATTAAATTTAATTTAATACACATTGAAAATTGCTGTTTTTTCCAGTGATGAGTCATGTTTTAAGTGTAATGAGATTTTTTGACTAAAAATGAGACATTTTAACTAGAAATAAGACAAATATTGTTGTTAAGATTTAGAGTTTTTACAGTGTAGGATCCGGAGGTAGACGTGGACCGACCAGAGAAGGTGGGAGGAAGTCCCTTTACTGAGGAATGCACAAACTGGCACAAAGGTTTCATTCATTTCTGTTGAAAACTTAAAGAGAAGAGCGATTTAAATGAACGGCGGGTCTTGTAGGACCCGCAGCGAGGCCTGGCCGGGGGTTGCTGCTGCCACCAGAAATACATCTAGTTTGTATTTTTGTCAGCATCATAGAAGAAGACATTTTCATTTTCATGTGATTCAGTGTTGAATGTAACACGACTTTATGAAGAAGTGCTTTCTGACGGTTCCCAGAACAAAGCTTCACACATTTGGATGTCATCGTGGAGGCAGCTGCACATCATTTAGAGCTTTTTTTTCACGCTCCGTTTCACAGCCTATTTCAGTTTCAGCTCTCCGAACATTTTCATCTTTCTCACTTTCAATCCGTGCATTTGTTTCCACTGAGAATGCTGTGACAGAACGTGTCTGTTGGCGGCTTCTCTTCACACTTTAAACCACGCCAACATGTAGCTTAATCATTATAATCCCGGTCTGGCCGCCTCCTTTCCATCTTCTCAGTTGAAGGATTCATTTAGAGGCCACTTTTGCATTTATTGGTCCCCCTCCACTAAAGGAATAAAAACCCACCAATGATCAGTGAAACAAGTGATAATAAATGATAATTCACTGAAAATTGTTTAAAGGGGACCTATTATGAAAACCAGGTTTTTTCTTGCTTTAACATATATAAAGTGTTTTTTTCTTGCTTTAACATATATAATGTTTTTTTTTCTTACTTTAACATATATAAAGAGGTCTCCCCTCAGCCTGCTAACTCAGAGAAGGAGGAAACAACCAGATTCTGCAGTGTCTGTACAGCCGCCCGGATGAGCCGTCCAGTGTCATGTGATTTTTACGAGCATTTCAGATTTGTGCATTTTCGTTACGTCACCAAAATGCAAACCACGCCTCGGTCTCCTCCGCTGCTGAAACCACGTCGACAACCAACTCCACCGGCCGGAGCGTCAGCCATTGTTTAGAAGCGGTGGCTGTTTGAGCAACGAGGGACAGTTTTTGCATCGACATTTACCCTCATAAAAGGATCAGTAGCAACAGCACGGACTCGGCAACTGCACACGAGTCAGCGGTAAGTGATGTTAATTTATATTTGTTTACAAGTATGATCTTTGCATGGGCTAAGTATTTAGCTCAGCTCCGGTGTTACTCTGTATTACGGAGCTCTATTAGTACCGTAATACATTTTTCTTCTGTTTATGGTTTCAGACCTTCCAAGCACCTGGAGCTGTTCAACGACACCTTCAGAAGACGCGTGGTCCTTCCTTGAACCAGCAATAGTGCATAAATGTTATTTATATATTTTAACAATAAAGTTGCCATTTGTGAAAATTCAGTATTGTGATTTCTTTACAGTTAACATGATTCATTTGTCTTGTAACATAAGAAGTGAAATGATGAGGAATCGGAGTAAATAACTGTGGTGTAACTGTTTAGAATTAAATTAAATCTTCCTGTGTGAATTAGTGTGAAGACGAGGTGACTAAAGGCTGATTTATGGTTCCGCGTTACACCAACGCAGAGCCTACGGCGTAGGGTACGCGTCGATTTAACGCAGAACCGTAAATCAGGCTTTAAGATCTGTTTACAGCGTGTAACTGAATGAGAGCGTCCGACTATCACGTCGAGCTGCGTGACATCGGACGCTCTCTGTCCACACTGAAACTGTTAAACTCTCTCTGTCCACACTGAAACCATTAAACTCTCTCTGTCCACACTGAAACCGTTAAACTCTCTCTGTCCACACTGAAACCGTTAAACTCTCTCTGTCCACACTGAAACTGTTAAACTCTCTCTGTCCACACTGAAACCATTAAACTCTCTCTGTCCACACTGAAACCGTTAAACTCTCTCTGTCCACACTGAAACTGTTAAACTCTCTCTGTCCACGCTGAAACTGTTAAACTCTCTCTGTCCACACTGAAACTGTTAAACTCTCTCTGTCCACACTGAAACCGTTAAACTCTCTCTGTCCACACTGAAACTGTTAAACTCTCTCTGTCCACACTGAAACCATTAAACTCTCTCTGTCCACACTGAAACCATTAAACTCTCTCTGTCCACACTGAAACTGTTAAACTCTCTCTGTCCACACTGAAACCATTAAACTCTCTCTGTCCACACTGAAACTGTTAAACTCTCTCTGTCCACACTGAAACCGTTAAACTCTCTCTGTCCACACTGAAACTGTTAAACTCTCTCTGTCCACACTGAAACCGTTAAACTCTCTCTGTCCACACTGAAACTGTTAAACTCTCTCTGTCCACACTGAAACCGTTAAACTCTCTCTGTCCACACTGAAACCGTTAAACTCTCTCTGTCCACACTGAAACCGTTAAACTCTCTCTGTCCACACTGAAACTGTTAAACTCTCTCTGTCCACACTGAAACTGTTAAACTCTCTCTGTCCACACTGAAACCATTAAACTCTCTCTCTCTCTGTCCACACTGAAACCGTTAAACTCTCTCTGTCCACACTGAAACCATTAAACTCGTGGCCAGTTAGGACAGTCCAATACAAAAAAATAAAGCAAAAATAAAAAAAAAATAAAAAAAAAAAAATAAAGCGGCTGCTCTGGCGGAGCGAGGTTTATTCTCCTCCCCTCCTACACGTCATTCAGGCGGCCAATCAGCGCAGAGCCTCATTATCATAGCCCCGCCCCTTAGAATCCCTCATAGATAATGAGGTTCGAAGCGGTAAAACTAGAGACACGGCCCAGAGGCTGAATTTCTCATTTATGTAGAAAAAACAAGCTTTAGATTGTTTTTAACACATTCAAGGCCTGTTTAAAATATACATTAAATGCCATAATAGGTCCCCTTTAATGAAAATTAAACATCGCTTTTGAATTGTGGTTCAAATGAATCAAATTTAATAAATAAAAACTCGCCTGAACATATTAGTCTGTGCAGTCAGTCAGGCAGAAAATGTAAATGGTTAAAAGTCACAAGGCTGCTGTTTGGTATCATGGCCAAACCAAACTGAAGCGGAAAAAGTTGTCTGACAAGATTGGAAAGAAAATGATCAACAAATATGTCAAAGGTGAAGGTTATAAGATGTTAAGATGTATAAAAAGTTAAGGGTCGACAGGCCCGCAACCAACCCCCCTGGTTGTGGCTGCAAGAGGAAAAGTGTTGTCAAATGACGTAGACGGGTGATATGAATGATGGCCAAACATCCCAGAACGAGGGCCGGAGAAATTCAAGGTGAACTCCAAGGTCAAGGTCCATCAGTGTCGGATCGTATCATCCATCACTGTTTGAGCTAACGTGGACGTCTGTCAGTGTTGAAAGAAAATCGTACAAAAGTCAGACTGAAATGAGTCTAAATGCAAAGTGACAAGCCACAATGTTTCCGGGGGAACGTCCTTCGGACAGATGAGATTAAACTGGAGCTTTTTGGCAAAGCACATCAGCTCTATGATAAAATGGACCCTTAAAAGAAAAGAAGACTATTGCTACGGTGAAACACGGGATGCTCGGTTACTGTAGGTTCTGGTACAGAATGTCTTGAGAATGTCTTTCTGTAGTGAAACGTGTTGCCCTGTTTCAGAAAACCTGGTCTCAGCAGGAAATAGGTCCTAATGACCCAGAACACACAACTAAAAACAGCCAAGAAAGAACGCTGGACTGGACCTTTTGTGAACCCAGATCTAAATGCTATTGAACATCTTTGGAGAAGAAACCCTTCAAATCTGCGGGAGGAGTTTCCTCATTAGGGGCAGGTCAACCTACCTGTGTGCAGGTGCACACGTCTCTTTAAGAGTCACAGAAATCCATTGATTTCACTGATTGCCTAAAAAGGTTCTGCAACAAAAAATGAAGTTTAATTATCTATTTTTTAAGTATTCATTTGAGCCAAAATTCAGAGGAAAAGCTTGATTTTCATTAATTTTCCGAAAATTGTGATCTATTATCACTTTTGTGGGTTTCAAGTTATGTCACTGATCATTGGTGGGTTTTTATTTCTTTAGTGGAAGGGACCAACAAGTTGAAAGTGGCATCTTTAAACTGGGAAGACTGGAAAGCAGTGTGCGAAATACCCATCCATATTCGGGGGGGTTCCTAACTCACGTTTTTTTTTTTTGTTTGTTTTTTAAATAGTGTGGCCCTATACAATAAACCAATACAATCAGCCTACTATAGCCTATGACAAATACACACGCACACTTTTAACCATTTTACATGCACGTTGTTTTACAAACAGGAGGCAAAATTGTGCATTACGATGCAGAATGTTATTTACAAATTAAATCTGATAATTAAAATAAATAAAAGACATTAATTGGCACCACACTGGTGCACAGTGCGCTTAATAAATAAATGCCAGGTATAAGACACTGGCGCACGACCAGTGCATTGCAGAAACGAATAAACAAATAAAATAGGCTAATGAATTTTTCAGATAAATAAAAAAAAATACAATGAAAATGAATTGTGCATACAAACTACAGTAATAAGAACAAATGCCACTATCAGAGACGTGCAATCAGTGCACTTAAACAGATCCTCAGCCTGCACAATGATGAATGATTATTTAACATTATGTAACCATCCAGGAAATTATGTTTTAACACAGCTGTGTGAACACATTCACAAATTCCACTCATAACAGGTGATCACGCAAAATTAAAAAAAAAAACATGATGGCTCTCAACAGGTGGGTTCACGCAGCCTACACATTTACAAATCACGCTCATAACAGGCCATAACGCAAAATAATAATAACAATAATTAAAAAAAAACATTATCTCTCAGGTGGGTTCAGGCCATATTAAGCAGGCTGGCCTCTTACCTTAAGTTAAAGCAAGTCACTGCAGCAGTGGGGGCGCAGTAGCATCTGCCCCGGAGCCCTTGGCCTCGACTTCACTTCCTTCACCAGAGGGGGGAGAGGAACGGGACCCTGTTGTGACATCGTCTCTCTCCTCATCTCTGCCACTGACACCTTTTTTGATCTGAACCCAAAGTGTGCAAGTGACACACTCTGAGTTAGCTTCCGCTTAGCCATGTTATTGTGGCATCTCAACTAGCCGGCCTAGTCATTGCGCTTTGCTGGCGCACATGGCTAATTTGCATACATAAAGGGGCAGGACTTGTGTTAAACCAATAAAAGTTTTTAATTGTGAATACTTGATATGGCGATCTCTTAAACATATTTAATTGACCATTAGTGACAATCAAATCATCATATGATATTATATAGCCTAATTTATTTATTTTTTTGACAACATTGAGACCCCCCCTAAATTTGGTTTTTGAGTCCTTCAGGGGGGCTCAAGGGTTAATCGGGGGGGGTCCAACCCCCCCGATTAACCTCTGCTGGAAAGGGAAATTTCTTTTCATGTTTAGATACCAGTGACCTCTTAATTTTATTTACGTCCACTCAAAGTGGCACATCCTGAGCAAAACTAATATCCCATGTATAATGTCTAGATTAGTCCTTAAAGTCATTAACACATTGGGAAAATGTTAAATTATCTGCAGCTGATTCGAAGAATGCTTTTGCATCAGGGTTTACTTAAACTTGCAGTGAGTGACGGTCGTATCGTCTCATGTGGCGTCTCTACACTGCAAAAACTCACTTCATAGAAAGTTAAAAAGCCTTGTTTCAAGAGAAAATATGACTGTTTTCAGGCTATTATAATAGTTTTAAGAGTTTTAGTCAAGAAAATCTTTCTGACTCCACTGGCTGAGATATTTTTGCTCCTAATAAGACAAACTTGATTATGATTAGGCTTATTTCTAGCAGGGATGTATATGCAGATTGCACGGCAGGGTCTTCTCAGGTTCTCTAATATTTTACTGGAGAGGAACAGTAGACTTAACTCCACCCCCTTTCTTTTTTTTTTTTTTTAGTGCCTGAAAAATTTGGAAGAAAAATGATATTTCACAGTAACATCTCTCTCCAAAAAGTGTTTCGAGGCAACTTCTCTCTCCAAAAAACGGTGTCCCAGTTCCTCGGGATAATCCACAGATTTTGTTGTCAAGTTTCCATCTGAACTACTTTCTAGTGAAGTAACATTCCCTGTGAAAGTGTTGGCGGCGGCTTCTGTGGATTATCCCGTGAAGCTGAGGTACGCTTTCTGGAAAGAGATGTTACATTTCAGGTTTTTTTTAATGAAATGTTTTATTTGTAAGCGCCACAAATGAAAGTCCATCTGCTTCCCCGGCCCCGGGCTGCAGGCTGGAACCCCCGGGGGGGAAGATGCGTGTCTCACTCTCTTGTAAACCTGGGCAAATAAAATCTGAATGTCCTCCCTCCTGCTGAAGTGACACAAATTAAGTTCAATGCAGCTTTAAATATAAAGCTTAAACGCTCCTCTCAAGCGCTAAAACCAGAGACATTATATGCATTTCATGTGGAAAGGCTTGATGTTAGCCGGGGGGACAGTTGCCGTGCCGCCGTGCGGCGCGGGTCAGCACCTCCCGGACAGCCTGCAGGGCATCAAACTGCCGGCTAGCGTATGCTGGCCGGGCCGCTGTGACCCCACCTGTCTGTGTCAGCTCAGGTCGCCCCCCCCACACCCCCATGCAGGTGGGAATTACACTCAAAAAGGACTGAGGAAGGAGGTTTTTGCCTGATTTTTATTTATCCTTTAAAGTCCCATTGAGATACAATATCTCTTCTGCCAGGGAGTCCTGGTCAAGATGCAGCAGAAAATAAATTCAGTTTCATATAAAAGAAAATACATACAAGGACAAGTAACTTTACAAAAAAATTTAAACATATCAAAAACAATCAAACATAAAACATACAAGGATCAGAAAGCTAAAAAAGAATTCATGACAAAGAATGGCACTTGATTAAAAACAATGACATTTTTCTGTGGAAAATGATTTTAACATATGTTTGAACATGTTAAGAGAAGGTAAATATTTCTACTATAGATACACTTCAGGTGGAGCTTTGTTTGGTTTATTACACACACACACACACACACACACACACACACACACACACACACACACACACACACGCACATATAGTCACTTAGTCACATGCATTTACACACACACACACACACACACACACACACATGCATGATCATATAAATACACACACACACACATAGACATACACACTGGCTTGTTCACCTGCATGCTGGCTCTCTAGTTTTTGGGTTTAGGTAGCGGTAGCGATAGCTTAGCTCAGACTGCGATCAGATCTCAAGATTTAGGTCGATTGCTGTTGTTGTTTTGGTTGGCTCCGTGCCGGTTTCGTGCTTTGTTTGTGGTTTTTTGTTGCAGATTTCCAGTGCTTGACGTGTGTCTCCGTGTGTTCCTGCTTCCTGGATTGGCAGTGGATGTCGTCACCCCCCCCCCCATCCACAAAAAAAAAAAAAAAAAAAAAAATCACTGGGTTTGTATGTGTATATTTATGTATGTGTACGCATATGTGTGCGTATATATATGTATATATATTAAATATAGTAATAATGCACACATATACACTTTCGGTTTCTACCGTCATGGTATCAATCATTAATATGTGTGCAGACAAGGTAAAAAAAAAAAAAAAAAAAAGACAAGGTAAATATTTCAAGTTGACATTGACTACGTTTACATGCAGTTAAAATTCTGGTTATTGCTAATATTCCGGTTACTGAAACATTCAGAATATTCCGTTTCCATGGTAATTAATCATTCAGGATATCTGGATCAAACCAGTGACGCACGGAGAACGTGATGACGTAATTACTGTAATTTCTGCTTCTTCTTCCTGTATCCAAATTCAAAACAAATGCTGCTTCATCTTTTCTCTCTCCTTCTTGTAAATCTTCTATCCCGGTACTTTCTACCGTCTACAAATGCAGAAATGTTCATATCCTTCATTACATTTATGAAGTGATTAGTCTCCTCCTGGTCTTGGTTTCTCCGTGTTTAGAAGAACTTCCTGGACTCAAAAGACCAGGATTCCTTGTGAACAGAGCATGTGCAGAAAACAGATTCCTGTTCCGTTTGATGGGGATATTCTGTTTGGTGTTTACATGACCCAATATTCAGGTTTTAAAAGGAGTAACCCAGGGCTCATATTCAGGTTTTAAAAACCAGAATATGACCAAATTCAGGTTATTCAAAGGGGTTATTGGTGTTTACATGGCCGTGCAAATTTGGGTTATTGCCAATATTCGGGTTTTAAAAGGGTTATTGATGCTGGAAACACAGTCAGTGTGTTGTAGCTTATTCCAAGCTTGCGGTGCATAAAAGGAAAAGGCGGATTTACCAACTCTGTTTGATTCAGATTCAGATGCAGTTTTGTCAACGTGCAGTGTGATTGAGATCACTGTGATATTTTGTCAACTCATGTGGGAGGGCATATCACACACACACACACACACACACACACACACACACACACACACACACACACACACACACACACACACACACACACACACACACACACACAGACTGATTTCCCTAAAGCGTCCCAGTCACTCGCCAACGACGTCCTCTGCTCCTCTGAGTGGATGTAAGAACTCCCTTAAATGTGCAGATTCGTCTGATGGATCTAATCTGCGTCTGCAGAGACAAAGGTGCAGCACTGGGCTGCTGGAGCTCAGCGAGCTGCAGCGATGCTGCTGCAGCGATGCTAAACCCATCACGCTCCCGATCCCACACAGCTCGTCCTAATCCCGGGAGATCCAGTGTAACTGGGCTGGAAGTGAGACTGGGCCGGAGCCAGCGTGATGTCTGCGTGACGTTGACTCACGCTGCTGCTGCTTCCGGCGAACAACAACCTCCGCCTCACGCCTGCATAACCTTTGGTTGCTGCTGCATCAAATGTTTTCATGCTTGTGTTGAACAGCAAAACATCAGGCACGCCGACCTGCTCACAGAATCAGGGACAGATATTATACTTTGTTAGACACGGGAGGGGAAGATCATGTTTGCAGAATCCAAACCTGACACGAGCGTTTACACTAGTGATGAGCAGATCAACACTGACATATCCATACTTCCGATAGCAGATCTGTACGCTCTAAAATCCATTCTCAGATGAAAATATCGATACTTTTGATACTTTAATTATTTGTGGTTATGTGTACAGGACTGTCTCAGAAAATCTGAATATTGTGATTTTCTGTAATGCAATTACAAAAACTAAAATGTCATCCATTCTGGATTCATTACAAATCAACTGAAATATTACAAGCCTTTTATTATTTTAATATTGCTGATCATGGTTTACAGTTTAAGAAAACTCAAATATCCTATCTCAAAATATTAGAATATTCTGGGAATCTTAATCTTAAACTGTAAACCATAATCAGCAATATTAAAATAATAAAAGGCTTGCAATATTTCAGTTGATTTGTAATGAATCCAGAATTTATGACATTTTTGTTTTTTTAATCGCATTACAGAAAATAAAGAACTTTATCACAATATTCAAATTTTCTGAGACAGTCCTGTATATCATTAACAGGAATACGGTGGAAAGTAACTAAACTATTCAGATTTTGTCTAAATGACAAAGTAGAAATGTGAACAGGCAGATAGTAGTACTTATTTTTGTTTATTATTCAATTATTTATTTCAATGGTTTTATTATTTTATGTAGGATCTTTTTTTAGTGATGGAAACACCTTTTTCAATCACTCTGGTTCTTCTGTTGTAACAGCTCGGCTGTATTTGTGAATGAGGCCGCTACCTTAGTATACTTCTGACTTTAAAATAAAATAAATAAAAAATAAATAAATAGCTAAGCTAAGTTAAGTGGATTTGCACAATGTACCGTATTTTCCACACTATAAGGCTAAACCTAAAAGCCTTTAATTTTCTCAAAAACCGGCAGTGCACCTTATAAATATGACCATTATGATAATTTCTGTTACTGTAGTCAGGGGGATTGTGGGTAATGTAGTCAGGGGGATTGTGGGTAATGTAGTTGGTGTCGCCGAAGTAATGGCACTAAAAATGTCAGGAATTGATGAACCAGAGACTGAAAGGCAGACGGAAAATTACTGAGGCTGCCGGTTTTCAAAATAATTGCTGATTCTATAATTTGCCCTTGACAGAGCGGTCTTGGCCCGACCGCTCCTGCTCACAATCTTCCTGGTGGAATGTAAACAAGATGACTCTGCCCCCACTAACCCTCCCTCTCCCACGAACACCTGCGGACCCTGTTTTCAGAACTGTACGAGCAGCCTGATAACATCAAGGACATTGGCTGAGCAGCTCTGGGCGAAGGTTCACGGACTTACCGCACACACAGACTCACTGATAACCAGACATCTTCAACGCCTTCCCTGTCTCCCCTCTTATCAGCCCCCCTGACACGGACGTCGGGTTTGCGGCCCTCACTTGGATGAACTGTGCCGGGACCCCCCCTCCCGACTTGCCCATACCATACATACCCATAAGCTATGATGTTGTTTTGTCTGTGTATGTTTTTGATGTCTGTTGAGCTGTGTGCTGCTGAGGTGTTTTTTTTGCACCTTAAAGGAGCATGAGGCTCCTTTTAAGAAAGGAGACTCTCTAGCGCCACCCTTCACCACGACGGCCGTCGGGGGTACTGCAGCCAACAGTGAAGCCGGCACGGGAGAACGGGGAGAACGTGCATGCAGCGTCATTTGACGTCACATCCGCAGGACAGCGCGGGAAATTCGGGCCCAGCATTGCAGCACATTTTGCAGCAACAGCCTGTTCAAGGCAAAGGAGAGATACACTAGAGGAATCATTCTTTTTGGTTTGGAACGCTTCATCTGACATTATTACTAGAAAACTTAAAACGTTTACGAATTTTTTCATAAATCCTGCCTCAATCCTGCCTCAAGCTCCTTTAATACTGTGTATATACTCAGTGTGAAGATGTATTTCCCCCCGCCCCTATCCCAGTGTTACCTTTTGGAAAACAGGCGCAAACTTGATTCTGATTCTGATTCTGAATCGTCACAGACGTTCAAGACAACAGCAGCGACGCTGACTCGCATCATGGCGACTTTGACGAGACGGAGCAAAGCTGGTTTTTATTTTGTTAATAAAGTTTGACGTACGGTACTTTTCTTCTTGTTTTTTTTTTTTGCATTTGCTGTAGGATTTTGTAGCATTTCCTGTAGCAGCTCCATCAGGTAGATACGTAACTCAACCCCAGCCACTATAGTCGGTATTTTACCAGATATTTAGTGCGTAGCCTTATAATACAGTGCGCCTTATAGTGCTGAAAATACGGTATCGGTATTGAATCGGTATCGCCGATACCAGCCTGAATTTTACTCGATATCGGATCGTAAAGGAAATGGGTGATATGGAACATCACTAGTTCCCAGTCCTTCATATCTGCGTATCTACGGAGGACGGTTAATATACAACAGGCTTTGGTCAAGTAGACGGTAACGTGAAGTGAGCAGGGGCAGGAGGCAGCGAGCAGGAACACCAGGCTATTTTTAAATCAGCCAGTGTGAGGAACGTTGTTTCTCTCTCTCTCTCTGAATTTAAGGAGAAGGTTTTTCTTTTCGGTGGTTTTATTCTCTCTCTCTCTCTGTCTTTTTTGTAATAATACTTCAGCCTCTGTGAAGTAAAATGTCACCTGACCTGAAGTTATTTCACTGTGACAATTTATTTATACAGTGCTATCTCACAGGTTTTTTTTTTTTTGTTTTTTTTTGGCAAAGAAGTGTTTGGCAGGAGCTGACAGGCTGTTGCAGCATTTGTGTGAAACTGTTTAGTATTCACTTATCTTGTTGTCTGAGTCATCGCCGTTCAGGAAAAATACTCTCAGTAAATGACATGATAGAAAGCAGAGTTTCACGTTGTATTTTTCTGTTTCCACCTCAGTGACGAGGTCTTTGTTGACATTAAGCTAAGCTGTGATTCATTGCTTTATTTGAATATTTCTCTTCCCGACTGAATGAAACGTCCCTGCTTGCCCAGGAAAATAAGTCCCGTTTGTATTGATGTGTAGCTCCCTGCTGGTTCGTTCAGCCGTCGTGTCTGAATCCCTCGGCCCGTCACACGAGCAGCATCCGTCCTTTTCACGTCCATCTCTTATTCTCCTTTAAATCTAGATTATAGCAGCTTTGATTCTGCGTCGCTAAATAAACCACAAAGTCCTGTTTAGGTGGAAGAGGAAGAGGAAGAGGAGCGTTCCCCTGTCTGTACAGACAGATGATGCTAATTGAGATGTTGGTTGTGGTTATGCAACATCCATGATTATATGTGCTTTAGTTTTACTCAGGTCGACTGTACCAGCCGTCACGGGTAAAGGCCGGGTACGCCCTCCACGTTTACCAGTCCACTGCAGAATCAGGCTCAGCCATCAGTCATCGCAATGATTCAACAGCTATTTTATTTAGTTAATCACATGTTTGAATTAAATCCTGTTAAAGTCACTCAGCATTATAAGCAGTACTGGAGTTGAGGGGGAATGAGGGGGGACGGCATCCCCCCCTGAAATAAAAACGGTCCAAATCATCCCCTGAAATAAAAACGGTCCAAATCATCCCCCCCTGAAATAAAAACGGTCCAAATCATCCCCCCCTGAAATAAAAACGGTCCAAATCACCCCCCCCCCTGAAATAAAAACAGTCCAAATCATCCCCCCCCTGAAATAAAAACAGTCCAAATCATCCCCCCTGAAATAAAAACGGTCCAAATCATCCCCCCCCTGAAATAAAAACGGTCCAAATCATCCCCCCTGAAATAAAAACGGTCCAAATCATCCCCCCTGAAATAAAAACGGTCCAAATCATCCCCCCTGAAATAAAAACAGTCCAAATCATCCCCCCTGAAATAAAAACGGTCCAAATCACCCCCCCTGAAATAAAAACGGTCCAAATCATCCCCCCTGTAAAACTGCCATCCCTCCTTTCCATCCCTTATGTCATTTCATCAATGAATGTGGTTTTACTGCTATTTCAACATTTAGAGTCATCACCAGAAAAATAACACCAGAAAAATAACTTATTTGACAATTTTCACCTGTTTCAAGTAGATTTTCACTTGAAATAAGTAGAAAAATCTGCCAGTGGGACAAGATTTATCTTCTTATTACAAGCAAACAAATCTTGTTCCACTGGCAGATTTTTCTACTTATTTCAAGTGAAAATCTACTTGAAACAGGTGAAAATTGTTGTTTTTTCCAGTGATGAGTCTTGTTTTAAGTGTAATGAGATTTTTTTACTAAAATGAGACATTTTAACTAGAAATAAGACAAATATTCTTGTTAAGATTGTGAGTTTTTGCAGTGATCCATGTTACTTATCCTGTGAAGGACAGAGTCATATTGATAAGTTCAGAAAAGTGTTTTTTATTGTTGTGTTTTGATGTATTTGATGTAAGCCCAGTGGATATTTAAAGCTTACAGAAGGCTGCATTTAACTGCTGCTATGTCATTCCTGCAGTATTTCTGCAGGTGTTTTGGTCACTGCTATTATTTGTAATATATTATATTATTTGTAATCAGCACAAATTATCTGTCCCCATATGATAAAATCCACCACCCCCCCTGATTTCTTTAAGTTGTGACATGATACAGGTGTGTACCGATTTTCGTGCATGTACGTCAAACCGTATTGTGGGGCTTGAGGCACAAAGTTTTCTAGGGGGCGCTGTTGAGCCGTTAGGCCACGCCCATTAATGCAAACCATTAAATATAAAAATTTTCGCCAGGCCTGGATTGGTGCAAAATTTGGTGACTTTTGGGGCACGTTTAGGGGGAAAAAGAACCTAATTTCGTCAGAAGAAAAACGAGGATAAAAACAACTCCTAAACAATTCCTACAGATACATTACGGCCTTCGCACTGTCAGTGCTCGGGCCCTAAATATGTATTTTTTTAAGCTTCAGAACAGAGTAGTAGAAGATATGCACCATCTTGCTGCATACGCTGAAGAACCAAAGCGTCCTGAAAAATACGGTTTTCTTCGGTCTCTTCGTGTAAACGCCATCAGTGCTGGGTCTCCTGCCCAGAGTGCTCGTCCTGGTGAAGTTATTTAAACTCCTCTACTTCTTCTCCCTGGATGGAAATGGTGGTAAATGTCTTCCTGGTTCCTCCAAAGATCCACAATCATCTATCTTGTCTTGTTCATGCTCATGAGGTGATTGTTTCTGCGCCTCAGAAGTGGTCCAGCGGTTCACGGCTGGCCGTCCTCACAACAGAGGTGGACAGGGTGAAAGGAAATGGCGGCATATGCCGTCCCCAAACCAAATCCTGCATCCTGCAATCCTGCAACTGTGGTCTGTTGTCAGGGAGTCAACAATCCAGGACTTGCTGGAGACATCAGGTGAGTTTTCAGGGGAATCTCCCACGGCAGTGCCGGCTGAATCATCTATTCAATTCAATTCAATTTTATTTATATAGCATCTAATACAACAAAAGTTGTCTCTAGACGCTTTCCAGAACCAGAACATGAACATAAACCCCCGAGCAATTATTACATAAACAATCGCAGGTAAAAACTCCCCTAGTGGGAGAAAAACCTTAAGCCAAACAGTGGCAAGAAAAACTCCCCTTTAGGAGGAAGAAACCTGGACCAGGACCAGGCTCATAAGGGGGGGCCCTCCTGCCGAGGGCCAGACTGGTGGTCAGGGACGGCAGCAGCACAGCAGGCAGGTGGAAGCAGCAACGGGGGTGGGGACCGCAGCTCGAAGCTCCGGCCCAATCAGCAAGTCCCAGGTTGGGGTGCAGGGTCGGGGAAAGGTTGAGAAGGGGCAGGGCCAGAGAGAGGAGTCTTGACGGACAAATCTCTCCCCCGCCTGCCCGGGCCGTTACCCTGACCCTCTCACTCCCACGCTGCAGGATCCGGTGTTGTGCATTCAGAGATGCTCTTCACCACCGGCAGAGGATGCTGCAACATGTCTGAAGGCTGAACAGTTTCCTGGTAGCTTTTATGCAGTAAAACTGGGTGGGGTTCCCACTAAGATCAAAGTTGGAGCTAAAATGTGTTTGTAATGAGGATACTGGCTCTCTGATGAGCCTGTCAGCAGGTAAGGAAGGATCTACTGGTCCATCGGTGTGGCAAGAACACACAGGTAACACCTACGTTATGATATGATCAAGTGTCATTTCAGTGGTAACAGAAGTTTTAATGACCCTCAGTCTGAATCATATCTTTTCCTGGCAAAGGACAAATAAAGCTGAATCTGAATCTGAATATCCACAAACATCCCCTGGACCTTAACGACCTTTACCAACGCTAACCAATGTGTTAAAAACACCTCCAGAAGAGATTAACAATCAATAAAAGTGGTACAATTACAGGACTGTCTCAGAAAATTTGAATATTGTGATAAAGTTCTTTATTTTCTGTAATGCAATTAAAAAAAACCAAAATGTCATACATTCTGGATTCATTACAAATCAACTGAAATATTGCAAGCCTTTTATTATTTTAATATTGCTGATTATGGCTTACAGTTTAAGATTAAGATTCCCAGAATATTCTAATTTTTTGAGATAGGATATTTGAGTTTTCTTAAGCTGTAAACCATGATCAGCAATATTAAAATAATAAAAGGCTTGCAATATTTCAGTTGTGTCAGGGTTTGACACTTCCCCCCAGTTTCAGTTTCAGTTCTGTCCCTCCTGTGTCCCGTCTGCCCTGATTGTCTGCACCTGTGTCTCGTCGTGTCTCGTTATCCCCTGTGTATATCTGGTCTTGTCCTTCCTTTGTTCCCCGTCGGTCCGTACTGTTTGTTCCCTCCATGTTTCCCCTGGTTTTTTGGATTCCTGTTTTTGTTGAGTTTAGATCCTGCCAAGCAGTGCTTTTGTTTTTACCAGTTGTGGAATAAACCCTTTTGTTTTGGAGAACTCCTGCCTCCGGCTTCCCTCTCTCTCCTGCGTTTGGGTCCACACCTTACCCCCACACGGGACAAGTTGATTTGTAATGAATCCAGAATGTATGACATTTTTGCATTACAGAAAATAAAGGACTTTATCACAATATTCTAATTTTTTGAGACAGTCCTGTACATTCTATTCTGCTATAATCATGCTGTGTAACTTGAGAGCGAAGTATGCAGATATTAATGCTTCTGTTTACTGAACTAGTCCATTCCTCGGCTCTCGACAGCGATGACATCACAGAGCAGCTCATATCTGCCTTAAATCTGGCAATAGAAACATCAGGATGTGTTTTTGAAGCTCAGACACCACAACACGTCACCGTCTTTAGTTCGCTTCAGTGAAACGTCTGAATGATTAAACCCGAGTCCTCCTGCCGTGTACCTGCTAAAACACCTGTAGTCAGGGTTTACAGATAATCCATCCAAACGTGATCGGACACTGGGCTTTGAACAGATCTCATGGTCGTGAATATCAAAAGCAGAGAAGATAAAGTTAGGCAAATTATTCCTTTTATTCAATTTCACAGAGATTACGTTTTTGATCTTATTCGCCGTGTTTTGTTTCAATGTATTCACCGGTGGCCGCTTTGAAGTTGGAGCGGTTTTAAAGTGAGCAGGTAGCGGGGTCTCTGTAAGCTGCGACAGAAACAGCCGGGGAGACGCGCTCTGTCACCCCGGATCCACGGGGGGGGGAAAGTGGGCCAGGCTCGTGTCAGGCGGCTCCGAGGATCACGACGCTCAAGTTGTTGGTTTGGGATCAAAGTTGTTTTTTGCACACCGGTTGTCTTGAGTCTTGCAGAGATGCTTGTTTAGAAATACAGCTCTCTCTCACACAAACACACAAATGTAGGTCATGTTTTTAGGAGTGATGTTTCCCACTGGATGGTGTCGGCAGAAGCAAATCACGATTTCTTGTAATCTGTGTTGAACTACTCACCCGACCAAGACACGAGAAGGAGCAGAGGAAATCTTGTCAAGGGCCTAATAAGACACTGATAGTGTCTTAGTGATCTGTTTATATTTATGTACAGAAATGAGCAGCTATGTACAGGACTGTCTCAGAAAATTAGAATATTATGATAAAGTTCTTTATTTTCTGAAATGCAAAAATGTCATACATTCTGGATTCATTACAAATCAACTGAAATATTGCAAGCCTTTTATTATTTTAATATTGCTGATCATGGTTTACAGTTTAAGAAAACTCAAATATCCTATCTCAAAAAATTGGAATATTCTGGGAATCTTAATCTTAAACTGTAAACCATAATCAGCAATATTAAAATAATAAAAGGCTTGCAATATTTCAGTTGATTTGTAATGAATCCAGAATGTATGACATTTTTTTGTTTTTTAATTGCATTACAGAAAATAAAGGACTTTATCACAATATTCTAATTTTCTGAGACAGTCCTGTATGTGTATGTATGCATGTGTATATGTATGTATATGTAAATGTATGTAGGTATGGGTGTATGTGTGTGAATATGTATATGTGTGTATGTATATATATATATATATATAGAGAGAGAGAGAGAGAGAGAGAGAGAGAGAGAGAGAGAGAGAGAGAGAGAGAGAGAGAGAGAGAGCGCAGATGGAGTTAATATAGAGATAGTATGGTGTAAATAAGTATATTTATATAAATATTTATATGGGCATGTGTGTACAAATATATATAAAATACTCAACTATGTGTATGTATCTGTAAGTGTGTGAGTATAATTATAGTATAGTTAGTTATTATAAATACTTATAAATGATTAGTGAATGGGGGTAGAATTAAATAAGTTTACACTTCTTCCTACTCCTTTTTGCACAAGTAAATTAAGATATTAAGTGTTAAAGTATGAAATTCTTTGTTCTTGTTTTTGTTTTCTTATCTTCTCTTTTAATTGTTGTCTTTTATGTACAAAATAAATCAAATCAAGAGTGTGATGTGATTGTCTGTAAGAGCAGGGGGTGGAATATCTGCTGGTGTGGTGAGGACCCAGACGCAGGAGAGCGAGAGGCAGGAGTTCAACAAAAAAGGGTTTATTTAACAAAAAACAGAAACCAAAAGCGCTGCTTGGCAGGATCAAAAGTCACACAAAACAGGGATCCAAGAACTTGAGCAAAAACTTGGCAGGACACATGGAGGAGAGAAACAGGACGGAACCACAAGGAGCAGGGATAGACCAGACCAGATATACACAAGGGGGTAACGAGACACAGGTGTGAACAATCAGGGCAGATGGAAGACAGGCGGGGCAGAACAGAAACACAAACTGGGGGAAATGTCACACACTGACACTGCACACTTTCCTGTCATGTTTTCAGTCGAATTTTGACGTTTTTCTCGACATTTCAACTTTATTCTCGACATTTCGACTTTTTTCTCGACATTTCGACTTTTTTCTCGAAGTGCATGATGAAAAAAAAAATCTTCCTCTTCTAAAATATTTTTATTTTTCTCCTGCCTGGCCCTAATACTACGGAAGAGTATTAGGGTCAGGCAGGAGAAAAAAGTCGAAATGTCGAGATTAATGTTGAAGTACAATTTCAAGAAAAAAGTCGAAATGTCGAGAAAAAAGTCGAAATGTTGAGAAAAAAGTCGAAATTTCGTGAATAAAGTCGAAATTTCGAGATTAATGTTGAAATACAATTTCAAGAATAGAGTCGAAATTTCGAGAATAAAGTCGAAATTTCGTGAATAAATTCGAAATTTCGAGATTAATATTGAAATACAATTTCACGAATAAAGTCGAAATTTCGTGAATAAAGTCGAAATTTCGAGAATAAAGTCGAAATTTCGAGATTAATGTTGAAATACAATTTCAAGAATAAAGTTGAAATGTCGTGAATAAAGTCGAAATTTCGTGGATAAAGTCGAAATAGTACTTCACCATTATTCTCGACATTTCAACTTTTTTCTCTATATTTCGACTTTTTTCTCGAAGTGCATAATGAAAAGAAAAATCTTCCTCCTCTAAAATATTATTTTTATTGTTATCCTGCCTGGCCCTAATACTCTTCCTTACTAATACTCTTCCTTACTCCCCTGAGAAAGACAGAAGCAGCAAATAAAACCCTCCGGGACAGAAACCGCGGCGCGTCACGTGTGCGTTAGTCCTGCTGGTTCCAGGAGACTCATCATCATCACCGGCGAATCACGGGGTCTCCAGCCCCGGGGGAGCGACTCCCAGCCCGGCGGAGCTGCTGGGATTGGGCGGAGGGAGGAGTGGAGGCTGCGGACGCAGGGACGGGATTGGTAGAGTTCAGCGGCGGCTCAGTCCTTCCCCGCGCGGAGCTGTCCAGGGCCGGAGCTGCTGATCCACCAGGTCCCGACACACCCCCGGAACCATCTCCGACCACCAGGGTCCCAGCCTTGGAGAGGAACTCCCTCTACGCGTGAAATCCCGACAGGTCTGGTTTGAACGCTGCGCTTTTCTGCCATCTCCATCACTGCTGCGTCCAAGAGCGCGCCGAGCGCATCATCCATCTCCAGACCAGACCGGACCAGACCGGACCAGACCAGACCAAGGACCTGACCCAGGACTCCTCCGGATCTCCAGCATGGCTTTCATGATCAAACACATGGTGGGAGGACAGCTGAAGAACATCACAGGTGGACTGTCGGAGGAGAAACCCGAGGGGGAGAAATCAGAAGCCGCCGCGCAAGGCATGACCCAAGAGGAATTTGAACAATATCAGCAACAGTTAGAGGAGGAAAAGTAAGACGATGATTAAAGTTTGTTACCGTGCTACATCGAATTGAAAAGGCGAGGGTGTGTGTGATGAAAAGCGGCTGAGCCCCGGCATGCTTTAGCGGCGCGGTGTTGTGTGTGACCGGCGGAGCGCTCCCAGTGCGCCGTGCGCTTTTTTACGCACCATTGCAATAATAGGAGCCACACATCTGCTCCTCTCGCCCAGGGAGCTCTGCTCTCTGACAGCCCAATATCTGAAGCCATTTTACATTCTGGCTTCCTGAGCGCATTGTTTCATTAATTCTTTTTAAAATGACGATTCGTGTTCCTGCTGCTTTGCTTATGACAGTATAATAAGTGAGCGACCTGTCCAGTGCGCCACTGCCTTTAACCCCAGGGGCGCTGGGAGAGACTCCAACAGATCCCCGTGACCCTGAATAGGAGTAAAGGGGGTTTAGGTAACGGATGGATGGATATCTGTGAGCAAACATCCACATCTGATGCTGATTTAGATGCAATTTTCATCAAATATCCAATTTGTTACTCATAGATGTAATTGCCCTGAATTATATCTTATTGTTTTGAATCATAATGTTTCATCTGTATCCCACATAAAAGCACATTATTTGAATATTTATTTCCAGAGTTTGTACATTCATGGAGTCTTTTTATTCTCGTGTGCACAACAAGGTCGTTCTGACTTACATTGTCCCCCCCAACGGTCAGTATCTCACTAGTGATTAGTGTGATCCTTCCCTCAGAGCAGGACTGCACATCCCTGGATCAGACAGTCACTCCTGGCTAAAGAATTGCTTACCATAGATGCATAATATGAGATTTAAAAAAAAAGAAGAGAAACCAGTAGCTACTTTGTGAGGTCTGCACTTGTGGGGAGGTCCAGTTTTTGTGAGGCCGGCTCTCTCCCGTCATCATGACACCTCTGATGAACAAGTATCCAAATGGTCTAGTAGCTTCTGCAGACATTTTAAGGATGAGTGGGCGTTAGGGATGGGCGGTAAGGACTAAAAAATGTATCACGATAATTTCTGGCATTTATCCCGATAACGATAAAAATGGCGATAAAAAAATACCAATTCAACTCCACCTTTGTAACTATAAATCTATCTCACTCTCAGATCCGCCATGTTTGTTACACAAAAACCTCATCAACGGGAATTTATTCTTCTTTCTTTCTTTCTTTCTTTCTTTCTTTCTTTCTTTCTTTCTTTCTTTCTTTCTTTCTTTCTTTCAGGCTCATTTCTTTCTTTCTTTCTTTCTTTCTTTCTTTCTTTCTTTCTTTCTTGCTCATTTCTTTCTTTCTTTCTTTCTTTCTTTCTTTCTTTCTTTCTTTCTTTCTTTCTTTCTTTCTTTCTTTCTTGCTCATTTCTTTCTTTCTTTTTTTCTTTCTTTCTTTCTTTCTTTCTTTCTTTCTTTCTTGCTCATTTCTTTCTTTCTTTCTTTTTCTTTCTTTCTTTCTTTCTTTCTTTCTTTCTTTCTTTCTTTCTGGCTAATTTCTTTCTTTCTTTCTGGCTCATTTCTTTCTTTCTTTCTTTCTTTCTTTCTTTCTTGCTCATTTCTTTCTTTCTTTCTTTCTTTCTTTCTTTCTTTCTTGCTCATTTCTTTCTTTCTTTCTTTCTTTCTTTCTTTCTTTCTTTCTTTCTTTCTTTCTTTCTTTCTTTCTTTCTTTCTTTCAGGCTCATTTCTTTCTTTCTTTCTTTCTTTCTTTCTTTCTTTCTTTCTTTCTTTCTTTCTTTCTTTCTTTCTTTCTTTCTTTCTTTCTTGCTCATTTCTTTCTTTCTTTTTTTCTTTCTTTCTTTCTTTCTTTCTTTCTTTCTTTCTTGCTCATTTCTTTCTTTCTTTTTCTTTCTTTCTTTCTTTCTTTCTTTCTTTCTTTCTTTCTTTCTGGCTAATTTCTTTCTTTCTTTCTGGCTCATTTCTTTCTTTCTTTCTTTCTTTCTTTCTTTCTTGCTCATTTCTTTCTTTCTTTCTTTCTTTCTTTCTTTCTTTCTTGCTCATTTCTTTCTTTCTTTCTTTCTTTCAGGCTCATTTCCTTCCTTCCTTCCTTCCTTCCTTCCTTCCTTCCTTCCTTCCTTCCTTCCTTCCTTCCTTCCTTCCTTCCTTCCTTCCTTCCATCCATCCATCCATCCATCCATAAATCAGTTTTACACAAAAACCTACACACAAAAATTCTTACCGTGGGGAATTTTTTTGACGGTTTATCATGAACGGTAAAGTATCGCCCATCCCTAGTGGGCGGTATCGTGTCCTGATTCTGGACTCGGCTCATCCAGGGAGCTCTGCAGGGGCCTTGGTAAAGATGCTCCACACTCCTCCGTCATACTGAGCTTCAGCGTGAAGCAGTTACTGGTCAGAAGGTGCTGGATAACCGGAGTCCGCTCTGCTGGGATTACACCAGGACAAGGCTGGAGGGGAGGGGGGTTGGTGCTCACGCTGTCACGTTACATGGAAGCATTTCATCCCCCTCAGCACTGGGGCCACAATGACAACCCTGGTCATCTGATGCCCTTCACAAGGGGAAACAGAAAGCTGCTGATTGGCTGCGAGTGAGGGCTGCACGGCCCTTTGGTGTTTGGCTCGCTCATGTTAATCCAAACTGAACTCCAGGTCATGAAAGCTGCATCTCCCCCTTACACGACCTTCCTCTGACACAGTAGATGCAACCACTTCTTTTTGGACAGAGCTGGTTCTAAACAGTCACTCTGCATTTACAGGACTGTCTCAGAAAACTAGAATATTGTGTTAAAGTTCTTTATTTTCTGTAATGCAATTAGAAAAACAAAAATGTCATACATTCTGGATTCATTACAAATCAACTGAAATATTGCAAGCCTTTTATTATTTTAATATTGCTGATCATGGCTTACAGTTTAAGATTAAGATTCCCAGAATATTCTATTTTTTTGAGATTTTTGAGTTTTCTTAAATAATAATAATATATTTAATAATACATTTCTTAAATAATAAAAGGCTTGCAATATTTCAGTTGATTTGTAATGAATCCAGCATGTATGACATTTTTGCATTACAGAAAATAAAGGACTTTATCACAATATTCTAATTTTCTGAGACAGTCCTGTATACGATTCTGCTGATTTGATCCAAAGAGTAAAATCTTAACTTCCTTTCTTTGCAGATTTAATTCAGTTAAAATCATGTTGCAAACAGAACCTTTTCCATCATCGTATTAATGGCATACACTGCCGTCCCTGACATCTTTTGCTAATAACCGTGTCATTCTGCTGTTTGTATGAGACTGTCACCGACTGCAGCTATTTTCGGGTCATTTGTGTTGATGCTGTTGACGTTGTTTGCAGGACTGAAGTGGCGACACTGACAGATACCGACTGCCTGCCCTCTGCTGGAGGCCCCACATAGTGTTTATGAAAGTGACTTTGAATCATAGACTGCATCTCCCACCACGCGCTTCCTCCAAGGCACTGAGTAAAGCAGAAATACATCTATACCTATGGTGGATCACATGTAGGGCTGGGGATCCATTCAAATGTCAAGAATCGATTTGATTCCGATTCTTAAGATTCAGAATCGATTATCAAGATTTGATTCGATTTGATTCCGATATTGATTTGGGTTAGTGTTATTAAAACTGTTTTTTCAGCTGTTGCATGAATGATATGACTGTAGTTCTGCAACATATTAATACTAGTTTTATATTGAGATTCAACAGCAAGTATTGCAGCTAATGATGCTGTAAGGACCAATCAGCTCCCAGAATGCTGATAGAACTGAAACAGAAACATCGTGGGTCAGAATTACCAAACAGATCCAGGGAGGAAACAGAGACGATGAAATCGGTTTTATTTTTTCCCACATTCTGTTTTTATTTGTTCCATTTTCGGTCTATTTTGGTTTTTAATTTTTGAGCATTTGGTTTTTAGCATTTTTTGCAAATGTAACCCCAAGACAGTATATAAAGTAATGAAATATAGACAATTTATGCAATTATAACCTAACACTTTAATGTTTTCATACTTTTAAACATATTTAAAGGCAAAAACATGCACCAGTTATTCTCCTGTCCAAAGAAATATTCCTTTTTTGGGCATAAACAAAAAAATAGCCAAAAGTTGTAATGTAATGATGAAAAAAAAAAATACATAAATTAAAAAAGGAACTGCAGTTTTCCTCACCACCAGGTTTGACTCAGACGAGCGAGCTGGACGGAGCTCCTCACATCCTTCATAAACCTATAATTCACAAACTTACGAGCAGGATGCAAGAGACCAGATTATAAATTATAAGTACTTGGGCTTTCTTCTCCATCGCCAATTATCCTTCAACTCCCACATTGCAAAACTGGTCTCCAAGCTCAGGGTGAAGTTAGGATTCTTCTTTGGAAACAAAGCTGCTTTTCCCTCAGGGCTAGGAAGTTTCTGGTAACATCAACATTCCTGCCTCTGCTGGATTATGGTGATGTGTTGTACATTCAATTCAATTCAGAATTCTAGACGCTTTCCAGAGATCCAGAACATGAACATAAACCCCCGAGCAATTATTACATAAACAATGGCAGGTAAAAACTCCCCTAGTGGGAGAAAAACCTTAAGCCAAACAGTGGCAAGAAAAACTCCCCTTTAGGAGGAAGAAACCTGGACCAGGACCAGGATCATAAGGGGGGACCCTCCTGCCGAGGGCCAGACTGGGGGTCAGGGACGGCAACAGCACAGCAGGCAGGTGGAAGCAGCAACGGGATGACCAGGGGTGGGGACCGCAGGCCAGCACGCAGCTCCCGAAGCTCCGGCCCAATCAGCAAGTCCCAGTTTGGGGTGCAGGGTCGGGGAAAGGTTGAGAAGGGGCAGGGCCAGGGAGAGGAGTCTTGAGGGACAAACCTTCTCCCCCGCCAGACCGGGCCGTTACCCTGCCCCTCTCACTCCCCCGCCTGACCGGGCCGTTACCCTGCCCCTCTCACTCCCACGCTGCAGGATCCGGTGTTGTGCATTCAGAGATGCTCTTCGCCACCGGCAGAGGATGCTGCACCATGTACAAAAGAGAAAAAAGATAAGAAAAGGGAGGCCAGCACAAGAAACTACAGGAGCGACTCTAACACACTAGAGTTTACACTACCTAGAGATTTACCAACACCAGCTAGAGGTTTACTAAACACTAACTATAGGCTTTACTAAACAGAAAGGTTTTAAGTTTAGTTTTAAAGGTGGAGGTGGTGTCAACCTCCTTAACCCAGATTGGAAGTTGGTTCCATAGTAATGGTGCCTGATAGCAGAACGCCCGCCCTCCAAATCTACATTTAGATACTCTAGGAACTACGAGTAAACCGGCACTCTGAGAACGGAGAGCTCTGCCAGGAACATAAGGCCCTATCAGGTCTTGTAAATAATGCGGAGCTAAGCCGTTTTGGGGTTTATACGCAAGTAATACAATTTTAAATTGGATTCTGAATTTTACGGGTAACAATGGTATAGTCATTGTACATGCATGATCTGCTGGATTGTGGTGATGTGTTGTACATGAATGATCTGCTGGATTATGGTGATGTGTTTATGAATGATCTGCTGGATTATGGTGATGTGTTGATGAATGATCTGCTGGATTATGGTGATGTGTTGTACATGAATGATCTGCTGGATTATGGTGATGTGTTTATGAATGATCTGCTGGATTATGGTGATGTGTTGTACATGAATGATCTGATGGATTATGGTGATGTGTTGTACATGAATGATCTGATGGATTATGGTGATTAGAGCTGCAATGATTCGTCGACGTTGTCGACAAAAATCGATAATCAAAATTGTCGACAATGAATTCCATTGTCGACAATTGTCGCCAGATGTGTTTTTCCAACGGAGTGAGGCGTCTCACTTCAATACAATCTCTGCCGAGAGTCGCGCATGCACGATAGCGTCTCTGCCGAGCGGTAGCGGGTAAACAGAAATGACGGCGTCCCGTCCTGTAGCAGCTGCATGTAACAAAACTTCTAAAGTTTTGGAGCCTTTTAGCCTCGATACGGTAAATAAAAAGAAGACTTGCAAGGTTTGCAAAGCCGACCTTGCTTATCACGGGAGCACGTTGGTAATGCACAAGCGTTTGAAGAGAAAGCACGTTGGTAATGCACAAGCATTTGAAGAGAAAGCACGTTGGTAATGCACAAGCGTTTGAAGAGAAGCACGTCGGGTCTGGGTGACGGGATTCAACAAATGATACACCAGTTCAACCCAGAGCAGGTCCTGCCATCCAGAACCGATTTCACCCACTTGATAGAGAAAAAATATGAGACGTTTTATTTTATTTTTTATATAACACATTTGCCTGTTCTTAAAAAATGAAAAATAATGGACAGAGGTTTATTTATTCATGGATTTATGTCTGACTGATCACTGCCTGTCCTTGGTTTTAAATAGGACATTTTATTAATTTTTGGTATGAACAGGGGCAAAGTTGAATAAAATATCTACAGGACTGTCTCAGAAAATTAGAATATTGTGACAAAGTTCTTTATTTTCTGTAATGCAATTAAAACAACAAAAATGTCATACATTCTGGATTCATTACAAATCAACTGAAATATTGCAAGCCTTTTATTATTTTAATATTGCTGATTATGGCTTACAGCTTAAGATTCCCAGAATATTCAATTTTTTTCAGATAGGATATTTGAGTTTTCTTAAGGTGTAAGCCATGATCAGCAATATTAAAATAATAAAAGGCTTGCAATATTTCAGTTGATTTGTAATGAATCCAGAATGTATGACATTTTTGCATTACAGAAAATAAAGGACTTTATCACAATATTCTAATTTTCTGAGACAGTCCTGTATTTTTCATTGAAGTACCCATCTTTCTCGTGTTTATTATCATTTGCCACATAATTAAAGCGACATACTAAATTTAAGAAAAAATTACTAATTATCCGATTAGTCGACTAATCGTTTCAATAGTCGGTGACTAGTCGACTATTAAAATAGTCGTTAGTTGCAGCCCTAGTGATGTGTTGATGAATTATCTGCTGGATCATGGTGATGTGTACATGAATGATCTGGATTATGGTGATGTGTTGTATATGAATGATCTGCTGGATTATGGTGATGTGTTGATGAATGATCTGCTGGATTACGGTGATGTGTATTAATGATCTGCTGGATTATGGTGATGTGTTGTACATGAATGATCTGGATTATGGTCATGTGTTGTACATGAATGATCTGGATTATGGTGATGTGTTGATGAATGATCTGCTGGATTATGGTGATGTGTACATGAATGATCTAATGGATTATGGTGATGTGTACATGAATGATCTGCTGGATTATGGTGATGTGTTGAACATGAATGATCTGATGGATTATGGTGATGTGTACATGAATGATCTACTGGATTATGGTGATGTGTTGTACATGAATGATCTGCTGGATTATGGGGATGTGTTGTACATGAATGATCTGGATTATGGTGATGTGTTGTACATGAATGATCTGGATTATGGTGATGTGTTTATGAATGATCTGCTGGATTATGGTGATGTGTTGTACATGAATGATCTGCTGGATTATGGTGATGTGTTGATGAATGATCTGCTGGATTACGGTGATGTGTATGAATGATCTGCTGGATTATGGTGATGTGTTGTACATGAATGATCTGGATTACGGTGATGTGTATGAATGATCTGCTGGATTATGGTGATGTGTTGTACATGAATGATCTGGATTATAGTGATGTGTTGTACATGAATGATCTGGATTATGGTGATGTGTTGTACATGAATTATCTGCTGGATCATGGTGATGTGTACATGAATGATCTGCTGGATTATGGTGATGTGTTGAACATGAATGATCTGATGGATTATGGTGATGTGTACATGAATGATCTACTGGATTATGGTGATGTGTTGTACATGAATGATCTGCTGGATTATGGGGATGTGTTGTACATGAATGATCTGCTGGATTATGGTGATGTGTTGATGAATGATCTGCTGGATTATGGTGATGTGTTGATGAATGATCTGCTGGATTACGGTGATGTGTTGTACATGAATGATCTGGATTACGGTGATGTGTTGTATATGAATGATCTGCTGGATTATGGTGATGTGTTATACATGAATGATCTGCTGGATTATGGTGATGTGTTGATGAATAATCTGCTGGATTATGGTGATGTGTTGATGAATGATCTGCTGGATTATGGTGATGTGTTTTACATGAATGATCTGGATTATGGTGATGTGTTGTACATGAATGATCTGGATTATGGTGATGTGTTATACATGAATGATCTGCTGGATTATGGTGATGTGTTGTACATGAATGATCTGCTGGATTATGGTGATGTGTTGTGTATGAATGATCTGCTGGATTATGGTGATGTGTATATGAATGATCTGCTGGATTATGGTGATGTGTTGATGAATGATCTGATGGATTATGGTGATGTGTTGTACATGAATGATCTGCTGGATTATGGTGATGTGTATATGAATGATCTGATGGATTATGGTGATGTGTTGTACATGAATGATCTGGATTATGGTGATGTGTTGATGAATGATTTGCTGGATAATGGTGATGTGTTGTACATGAATGATCTGGATTATGGTGATGTATTGTACATGAATGATCTGCTGGATTATGGTGATGTGTTTATGAATGATTTGCTGGATTATGGTGATGTGTTGTACATGAATGATCTGCTGGATTATGGTGATGTGTTGATGAATGATTTGCTGGATTATGGTGATGTGTTGTACATGAATGATCTGGATTATGGTGATGTATTGTACATGAATGATCTGGATTATGGTGATGTGTTGTACATGAATGATCTGGATTATGGTGATGTGTTGTACATGAATGATCTGGATTATGGTGATGTGTTGATGAATGATTTGCTGGATTATGGTGATGTGATGTACATGAATGATCTGCTGGATTATGGTGATGTGTTGATGAATGATCTGATGGATTATGGTGATGTGTTGTACATGAATGATCTGCTGGATTATGGTGATGTGTATATGAATGATCTGATGGATTATGGTGATGTGTTGTACATGAATGATCTGGATTATGGTGATGTGTTGATGAATGATTTGCTGGATAATGGTGATGTGTTGTACATGAATGATCTGGATTATGGTGATGTATTGTACATGAATGATCTACTGGATTATGGTGATGTGTTTATGAATGATTTGCTGGATTATGGTGATGTGTTGTACATGAATGATCTGCTGGATTATGGTGATGTGTTGATGAATGATTTGCTGGATTATGGTGATGTGTTGTACATGAATGATCTGGATTATGGTGATGTGTTGTACATGAATGATCTGCTGGATTATGGTGATGTGTTGTACATGAATGATCTGCTGGATTATGGTGATGTGATGTACATGAATGATCTGCTGGATTATGGTGATGTGATGTACATGAATGATCTGCTGGATTATGGTGATGTGTTGTACATGAATGATCTGCTGGATTATGGTGATGTGTTGTACATGAATGATCTGCTGGATTATGGTGATGTGTTGTGTATGAATGATCTGCTGGATTATGGTGATGTGTATATGAATGATCTGATGGATTATGGTGATGTGTTGCTGGATTATGGTGATGTGTTGATGAATGATCTGCTGGATTATGGTGATGTGTTGATGAATGATCTGGATTATGGTGATGTATTGTACATGAATGATCTACTGGATTATGGTGATGTGTTTATGAATGATTTGCTGGATTATGGTGATGTGTTGTACATGAATGATCTGCTGGATTATGGTGATGTGTTGATGAATGATTTGCTGGATTATGGTGATGTGTTGTACATGAATGATCTGGATTATGGTGATGTATTGTACATGAATGATCTGGATTATGGTGATGTGTTATACATGAATGATCTGATGGATTATGGTGATGTGTTGTACATGAATGATCTGCTGGATTATGGTGATGTGTTGTATATGAATGATCTGCTGGATTATGGTGATGTGTTGTACATGAATGATCTGATGGATTACGGTGATGTGTTGATGAATGATCTGCTGGATTATGGTGATGTGTTGATGAATGATCTGCTGGATTATGGTGATGTGTTGTATATGAATGATCTGCTGGATTACGGTGATGTGTTGTACATGAATGATCTGCTGGATTATGGTGATGTGTTGTATATGAATGATCTGCTGGATTATGGTGATGTGTTGTACATGAATGATCTGCTGGATTATGGTGATGTGTTGATGAATGATCTGCTGGATTATGGTGATGTGTTGTACATGAATGATCTGATGGATTATGGTGATGTGTTGTATATGAATGATCTGCTGGATTATGGTGATGTGTTTATGAATGATCTGCTGGATTATGGTGATGTGTTGTACATGAATGATCTGCTGGATTATGGTGATGTGTACATGAATGATCTGCTGGATTATGGTGATGTGTACATGAATGATCTGCTGGATTATGGTGATGTGTTGATGAATGATTTGCTGGATTATGGTGATGTGATGTACATGAATGATCTGCTGGATTATGGTGATGTATTGTACATGAATGATCTGGATTATGGTGATGTGTTATACATGAATGATCTGCTGGATTATGGTGATGTGTTGTACATGAATGATCTGGATTATGGTGATGTGTTATACATGAATGATCTGCTGGATTATGGTGATGTGTTGTACATGAATGATCTGGATTATGGTGATGTGTTGTACATGAATGATCTGGATTATGGTGATGTGTTGATGAATGATTTGCTGGATTATGGTGATGTGATGTACATGAATGATCTGCTGGATTATGGTGATGTGTTGTACATGAATGATCTGCTGGATTATGGTGATGTGTTGTACATGAATGATCTGCTGGATTATGGTGATGTGATGTACATGAATGATCTGCTGGATTATGGTGATGTGTTGTACATGAATGATCTGCTGGATTATGGTGATGTGTTGTGTATGAATGATCTGCTGGATTATGGTGATGTGTTATACATGAATGATCTGCTGGATTATGGTGATGTGTTGTACATGAATGATCTGCTGGATTATGGTGATGTGTTGTACATGAATGATCTGCTGGATTATGGTGATGTGTTGTGTATGAATGATCTGCTGGATTATGGTGATGTGTATATGAATGATCTGCTGGATTATGGTGATGTGTTGCTGGATTATGGTGATGTGTTGATGAATGATCCGCTGGATTATGGTGATGTGTTGATGAATGATCTGGATTATGGTGATGTATTGTACATGAATGATCTACTGGATTATGGTGATGTGTTTATGAATGATTTGCTGGATTATGGTGATTTGTTGTACATGAATGATCTGCTGGATTATGGTGATGTGTTGATGAATGATTTGCTGGATTATGGTGATGTGTTGTACATGAATGATCTGGATTATGGTGATGTATTGTACATGAATGATCTGGATTATGGTGATGTGTTATACATGAATGATCTGCTGGATTATGGTGATGTGTTGTATATGAATGATCTGCTGGATTATGGTGATGTGTTGTACATGAATGATCTGCTGGATTATGGTGATGTGTTGTACATGAATGATCTGCTGGATTACGGTGATGTGTTGATGAATGATCTGCTGGATTATGGTGATGTGTTGTACATGAATGATCTGCTGGATTATGGTGATGTGTTGTATATGAATGATCTGCTGGATTATGGTGATGTGTTTATGAATGATCTGCTGGATTATGGTGATGTGTTGTACATGAATGATCTGGATTATGGTGATGTGTTGATGAATGATCTGCTGGATTATGGTGATGTGTTGATGAATGATCTGCTGGATTATGGTGATGTGTTGATGAATGATCTGCTGGATTATGGTGATGTGTTGATGAATGATCTGCTGGATTATGGTGATGTGTTGTACATGAATGATCTGCTGGATTATGGTGATGTGTACATGAATGATCTGCTGGATTATGGTGATGTGTTGTACATGAATGATCTGCTGGATTATGGTGATGTGTTGTACATGAATGATCTGGATTATGGTGATGTGTTGATGAATGATCTGCTGGATTATGGTGATGTGTTGATGAATGATCTGCTGGATTATGGTGATGTGTACATGAATGATCTGCTGGATTATGGTGATGTGTTTATGAATGATCTGCTGGATTATGGTGATGTGTTAATGATCTGCTGGATTATGGTGATGTGTTGTACATGAATGATCTGGATTATGGTGATGTGTTTATGAATGATTTGCTGGATTATGGTGATGTGATGTACATGAATGATCTGCTGGATTATGGTGATGTGTTTATGAATGATCTGCTGGATTATGGTGATGTGTTGTACATGAATGATCTGCTGGATTATGGTGATGTGTTATACATGAATGATCTGCTGGATTATGGTGATGTGTTGTACATGAATGATCTGCTGGATTATGGTGATGTGTTGTACATGAATGATCTGCTGGATTATGGTGATGTGTTTATGAATGATCTGCTGGATTATGGTGATGTATTGTACATGAATGATCTGCTGGATTATGGTGATGTGTTGTATATGAATGATCTGCTGGATTATGGTGATGTGTTGTACATGAATGATCTGCTGGATTATGGTGATGTGTTGTACATGAATGATCTGCTGGATTATGGTGATGTGTTTATGAATGATCTGCTGGATTATGGTGATGTGTTGTACATGAATGATCTGCTGGATTATGGTGATGTGTTGTATATGAATGATCTGCTGGATTATGGTGATGTGTTGTACATGAATGATCTGCTGGATTATGGTGATGTGTTGTACATGAATGATCTGCTGGATTATGGTGATGTGTTTATGAATGATCTGCTGGATTATGGTGATGTGTTGTACATGAATGATCTGCTGGATTATGGTGATGTGTTGTACATGAATGATCTGATGGATTATGGTGATGTGTTGTACATGAATGATCTGCCCAGTGTCTGCGGTCACTTGACGCTGTGTATCATTGTGCCTTGAGATTTGTCCCTGGCTGTAAACATCTTACCAGAGGTGTCTTCAGTATTAACATTCATTACTCAGGTAGAAGTATAGATACTAGAGTTTAAAAATACTCCTGTAGAAGTTGAAGTATCAACTCAAGTTTTTTACTCAAGTAAAAGTATAAAAGTACTGGTTTCAAAACTACTTAAAGTATAAAAGTAAAAGTAATGTAAGGGGGAAAAAAGCTATTAAGGACAAAAGCCATTGAAAATGAATGTATCTTAGTATAATGTAAATATATTAAAGAAGCATATATGTGTACTATTGAGCATTAACATGTGTTAATATAAATATATGAAAGAAGCATATATGTGTACTATTGAGCATTAACATGTGTTAATATAAATATATTAAAGAAGCATATATGTGTACTATTGAGCATTAACATGTTAATATAAATATATTAAAGAAGCATATATGTGTACTATTGAGCATTAACATGTGTTAATATAAATATATTAAAGAAGCATATATGTGTACTATTGAGCATTAACATGTGTTAATATAAATATATTAAAGAAGCATAAATGTGTACTATTGAGCATTAACATGTGTTAATATAAATATATTAAAGAAGCATATATGTGTACTATTGAGCATTAACATGTGTTTCAGAGAGCAGCAGATATGATGACTAGTTGCCTATAAGTATTGTAATGGTGCAAAAAGTCAAACTTCATGTTCATGTTATCATTTATCCTAACCTTTATTGGAATGTACATCCAAGTTTAGTTGCAGGAATCTGAGGGAACGGATGTAAGAACAAAACTGGACAAGAACATCTGAAACAACCACAACCAAATTCACTCTATCCGGATGGAGCAATTTAACTGGATAGTTTTTATTAAAGGCCCAAATGAAATAGAGTAACGAGGCTGTTTTTAAAATGTAAGGAGTAAAAAGTACAGATAATTGCGTGAAAATGTAAGGAGTAAAAGTAAAAAGTCGTCTGAAAAATAATTACTCCAGTGAAGTATAGATAACCAAAATGTCTACTTAAGTAAGGTAACGAAGTATTTGTACTTCGTTACTTGACACCTCTGCATCTTACACCACTGTACCTTGTAGGCCAAATCCACTTGTCCATCTTTATACGTACGCAGGCGTTTGCATTGGTTGCATTGTTTGAGCATTATTTATAAAACCCTTCTGGAATTGGTTCCTGCTCACCTATGTTCATATCTCAGTAGAAGCCAAAGCCACCACGGCCTGCGCTCCCATGATGCTTTGCACTTCATTGTTCCGCGTGTTTGCACTGAGCTGGAAAAAGAGCTTTTAAATTCGCTGCCCCTTTTGCTTGGAACTCCTTTCAGAAAGACTTTAAACTGACAGACCTGATATCTTTGATGACTTTGGTTGGATCTTGAAGGACCGAGAGCGTGAAAGCTTCAGTGTCTCTGTACCTGATGGTAGTTCTGTCTCCTCAATATCTGCACTTTATATGATGTGGTTTTATCATTTTATTGCTACTTTGTTCCTCTGTTATTTGTATTCAGTCTTTTAACCTTGTGATTTTATTTGTTTTGACGTGCTGCTCCTTCCTGGCCAGGTCACCCTTGTGAAAGATCCTTGATCTCAATGGGCTACTACCTGGTTAAATAAAGGTTAAATAAAAAATAAAAAAGGTTATAGGTATGACTTGTGAAACGTCTGACCCCAAGAACCTTATCACCACAACCAGTGGACATAGACTCATTTAAGTAGCTGCCTCTGATTAATAAACTCATATATTTTGTGACTGATGTGATTCTGGTGAACCAGGGAAACCTACTTTTAGCGAGAGAGGAAAACGAAACCCTCTAATCTGGTCTCTTGCATCCTGCTCGTAAGTTTGTGAATTATAGGTTTATGAAGGATGTGAGTAGCTCCATCCAGCTCGCTCGTCTGAACCTGGTGGTGAGGAAAACTGCAGTTCCATGGCCGGGATTCTGTCTCCACTGATCCCCGCGTTAGAAATCCAACTTTGCAGCAGAAATGTCTCGTTTTCCTGTTAGATACACTAAGAAAACCAGTTTGGGATTGGCCAACGAGGGACAAAACTTGGTGAAGCAGCTTGTTTCTCCGGGCCGAGGGGCTGCTAACCAGGACTAACCAGGACTAACCAGAGGACGCCGGCTGGACCGTCTCCCCCAAGCTCAATGGTCCTTGGACCAAGTGGCCATTGCTGGACCACTGGCCAACAATCTTTGAAAAGGGGCGGCAGTAGCTCAGGTGGTAGAGTGGGTCATCCAATGATTGGAAGGTTGGCGGTTCGAACCCCGCTCCATCCCAGTTGCTGTCGTAGTGTCCTTGGGCAAGACACCTTACCCAGCTTGCCCCGTGTGAATGTGTATGAATGTAGGTGGTGGTCGGAGGGGCTTCTGTCAATGGTCTCTGTAAAGCGCTCTGGGTGCCTTGAAGGGCGCTATATAAAACCAAGCCATTATTAAAAGAGAGGCAGCAGAGGTCAGTTAGGACCTCTGGTGCTCAGGTCCATCCGCTGGCAGGCCTGTTGGACCTCGGGGTGCGACTGCGACCATCTCAGGCCGGCATGCCGCAGACTGAGTTACTCCGGTTCAGGCAGCTCTTCCTTCAGATGGTGTTTCAGCACCGACATTTGAAATGAGGCTGTTTGGACAGATTTGATCAGAGTGTCATAGGTTAGCATGAGCTTAAAGGAGACCTATTATGGCATCTAATACCTATTTTAAACAGGCCTTGAATGTCTTAAAATTGATTGTTTTTGCTAAATAAATTAGAAATTCAGCCTCTGATCCATGTCTTTATCTTCCCATTCTCTAACCTCATTATCTATGCAGGATTCTGAGTGGGCGGGGCTATGATAATGAGGCTCTGTGCTGATTGGCTGCCTGAATGACGCGATACACCGCTACGGAAAAATGGCGGAAGCTCCGGCCGGTGGAGTTAGTTGTTAGTGGTTTCACGCATCGGAGGACGAGCAATGTAAATCACTCCTGTCATTCCGTAACTTTGGGGAGCAGAATCTTATTGTCTCGTAGATCCACATCACACTGGACGATCATCCGGGCGGCTGTACAGACACTGCAGAATCTGGTTGTTTCCTCCTTCTCTGAGTTGGCAGGCTGAGGGGAGACCACTTTATATATGTTAAAGCAAGAGAAAACCTGTTTTTCAGAATAGGTCCCTGTGGCAGGGTGGAGGAGAAGCCACTCAGGTTGATTAGGGCACAGGTGTTCCCAATCAACCTCTCCACCCTGCCTGCCTTCATAAGGCGTGGCTGCACAGCAGCAAGAGGTCTCCCTGTTCTGCTGAGTGAAGCCGAAAGCACGTGTGTTGTGGGTGAAGGATCAAATAAAGGAGTTCTGCAGTGAAACCCCGTGTCCTCTCTGTCCTGTCGGTCGGGCCCCGTAGCACTCGCCGTGCTACAGTCCCCTTTAACAGCCAAGGTGAAACAGCCATCTTGCAGTAACTGAATTCAGGTGGGCTTGTTCCAAACATCTTCCAGGTCTCCACCCTTTTGCCCATTTTTGGATTAACGAGGCTTTAATGACATCAGTTCTTACAAATATGGAACCATGTAGTCACTCAAAAAGGAGGCTTTGCCATGGCCTTCACAGTCCACCACCCCAAAGATCACTAAAGGTTGGTAGTTAGACCTCAGAAAAGCGGTGAAAGTCTATGAATCTCACATTATCAAATGTTGTTTGGAAAGAGAATATAAAAATCTCCTGAAAGAGAAGAGAAATGCCTTCTGTTTGTTAACTCTTTGTTAAAGTAAACATATAGTAGTGACAGCCTCCTTACAAAAATGTGTAATTTTTAACTTTCTGCCTGATGGAAGTCAGAATCAACAAATTAATTTCATTTAATGTTAAAATCAATTTGAACTGGGGTGCAAAAACTTTTTTTTAAATTTGTTTCAAGACAAATGCATTTTTTTTTTCTTTTGCTTTTGCATCTGCAGAGACGGTTTTTCTGCTCTTTTCATCTTCTCACACCGACCACAGTGCTGGATTATAAATGCAGGTTTGCTCGGCAGCTCTGAAGGTGCGGTAGGGGCTCAGGGTTTAGTAGCTTCCCCCAATAATGCACATGGCAGTGAAACCCTCAGACTGCTGGACAGACACGTAGCTGTATTTTTGGAGCTCCAAACATCTCAGCATCGCTGCCTCTGCTTGGCCTTAGTCGGTCCTCCTGGGACATGGGTTTCCCTCACATTTGGATGTGTTTTGATTAGCAAATGACCAAAATACCAAGTACCGCTTTGTAAATATTCTTTCTATAAAACCATGTTTTGTCCTTTTTCTTGCAGACAAGAACGAGAAGCTGACGTTGCCCAGAAGAAAGCTGAAAGGGCCACAGTTAGAAGCCATTTCCGGGATAAGTATAGACTGCCGAAGGTAAAATAATATCAGTAATAAACCAAGTCCTTTTTGGCTCAAAACTGGCCTCCAAAAATCAAACACACTGCAAAAACACAAAATCTTACCAGGAATATTTGTCTTATTTTTGTTAAAATGTCGAATTTTTAGTCAAAAAATCTCATTACACTTAAAACAAGAGTCATCACCAGAAAAATAACTTGTTATTTGACAATTTTCACCTTTTTCAAGTAAATTTTCACTTGAAATAAGTAGAAAAATCTGCCAGTGGGACAAGATTTATCTTCTCATTTCAAGCAAAAAAATCTTGTTCCACTGGCAGATTTTTCTACTTATTTTAAGTGAAAATCTACTTGAAACAGGTGAAAATTGTTTGTTTTTTTATAGTGATGAGTCTTGTTTTAAGTGTAATGAGATTTTTTGGCTAAAAATTAGACATTTTAACTAGAAATAAGACAACCTGATCTCACAAAAGACCTCTCACCACTATTTTCCGTGGTATATACACGGAAAATGGTATAATTCCGTGTGAGCCCCACGGATATTGTACCATGCAAAGTCAATGGGATCCGTTGTCGTGATATATACACGGATTATGACATTATTATTATTTATATATTATTCTTTATTATAGTGGCTAAATTATGAGTTTTTGTCGCGCAAGGTACTGTTTGTTACTGTCAGTTTGTAAAAGCATGTTTTTAACGTTTTAGCAGTGTTTTATTGAGGTTTTAATGAGAGCACCTCGGATATTAGTACTATGCGAAGTCAATGGGATCCGTCACCCGATTTGACTGCTGTCAAACCATTGAATGAAGGACAAAATGATAACAATCATCCCATACATATGGGCCAGTAGGGCCCTACCCTACAACCCCATGTTATTAATGCTCAGTAGGCACAGAAGTTTTGTTATGAAGCTCACACCTCACCTCCCTTTTTTATGTATTTAGCTAGAATTTTAAAACCTGAACAATAGAATTCAACGTAAAATGCCGGATCTTGTCCATTAAAAACAATACTTTTTGGAACATAGTGTAACGACCACAGATAAGATAAGGCCTTGCCCACCTGGGCAACACATCAGCATTTGGCCGACTGGTTAGTGCAGTTGACTGTGGTTTGGGAGACTGTGGTTCGAGACACGCTCTGGGCACGACTTGTTCTCCACAGTATTTTCCTCATTGTGTTATGGTTTTCTTTTAATATCTTTAACATTTTTAAACACAAAAACACAAAAGTGTCCTTGATAATTCAATAATACAATAGGTTCATGTTAAGGACATCCGTTTTAATTAGTTCTCCTTCGATTATGACATGTTATTAATGCTCAGTAGGCACAGGAGGTTTGTTATGTATTGTTATGAGGCCTATTTCGTGTCTATTTTTGAACAGTTCACTAACGCTTTGAGCTAGGAGGCTGCAATTCTAGACTCTGTATCAGGAGGTGACTCTCATCCACTGTGCCGAGTTTCAGATCTGTGTGACCTTCGGAAATGTCATAGGTCACCGCGTGTGTTGCTTTTCGGGCCTGCAAAGCCTATTTAGTGTCTTTTTTTGCATAGTTCACTAACGCTTTGAGCTAAGAGGCTGAAATTCTAGACTCTGTATCAGGAGGTGACTCTCATCCACTGTGCCGAGGTCCAGACCCGTGCGACCTTCGGAAGTGCCAAAGGTCACCGTGTGTGGTGCCTTTTTCGGGCCTTTTTTCTGTGTTTTTTGAATAATTCACTAACGCTTTGAGCTGGTTTTTGACTATGTTGCAATGCAGAAGGCCCTTTGCTAGGATCTTTTGATCCCGTGGCTGTATGACTTCCACAGAGCTAGTTGGCGTTGCAGAGGGTTCACAGAGTTGAGACTTGGCAAGCCCAATCTAGGCCCCATATGGAGGCCACAGGTCGAGTTTTACTTGGTTTGGTCAAATGTTGTGGCGTACGTTAGAATGTTGGAAAAGGTGAAGTTTCAAAGCCCCGCCCATCGAAAAGTACAGGTCCGATCTGCACCAAACTACCGTCTGTCTGTTCAGGGGATGCCCCCAAACAACATATAAAATTCAGACTCCTAGCTAAAAGCGTTAGTTAACTATGCAAAAAAAGACACAAAATAGGCCCATTCCATTAGTCAGGAGGCTCTGAGACCGATACGTTTCTACACCCTCCTAACCAGCCAGGACGTTTTGGAGGAAACACTGTTGCAGAAGTCATAGAAGTCAGAATTTATATGTTGTTTGGGGGCATCCCCTGAACAGACAGACGTTAGTTTGGTGCAGATCGGACCTGTACTTTTCGATGGGCGGGGCTTTGAAACTTCACCTTTTCCAACATTCGAACGGGAGCCGTTGCCACAACATTTGACCAAACCAAGTAAAACTTGACCTGTGGCCTCCATATGGGGCCTCTATTTTTTTTTTATTTAACCTTTATTTAACCAGGCAAGCAATTTAAGAACAAATTTCTTATTTACAAGTGCAGCCTAGGGGGGTAAGGGGAGGGAGCTAAGATGAACAAAAACAAAGTTATATAAATACACAAAAATACATTAAAACACAATACAAAAGATAAAACAATGAATCAAGTAAAACAGTCAGTATGCATGAAGGAGGACTAAAGGCAAGTGCAGGAGTCGGTTGTACTTAATAAAAGATGTAGTTTTGAAGGTGGAGATGGAAGTGAGAACAGAAAGTTTAAGGGTTTTTTGTAAGGTGTTCCAATCAGAGGCTGCAGCGAACCGGAAGGTATTGCGCCCAAAGGTGGTGCGGACTTTGGGGATGGAGAGATTGATGAAGGCGCTGGACCTTAGAGTGCGGGCAGGTTGTGAGAGGTGCAGAAGAGAGGAGAGGTAGGGAGGAGTAATGCCGAGGATAGATTTGTAGATGAGCAGAAACCAGTGATGGGCTTTCTATTGGGCTTGCCAAGTTTCAACTCTGTGAACCCTCTGCAACGCCAACTAGCTTTGTGGAAGTCGTACAGCCACGGGACCAAAAGATCCTAGCAAAGGGCCTTCTGCATTGCAACATAGTCAAAAATCAGCCTCCCAGCTCAAAGCGTTAGTGAATTATTCAAAAAACACACAAAAAAGGCCCGAAAAAGGCACCACACACGGTGACCTTTGGCACTTCCGAAGGTCAAACTTGGCACAGTGGATGAGAGTCCCCTCCTGATACAGAGTCTAGAATTACAGCCTCCTAGCTCAAAGTGTTAGTGAACTGTGCAAAAAAAGACACGAAATAGGCCTCATAGGCAAACCTATAACAATACATAACAAACCTCCTGTGCCTACTGAGCATTAATAACATGTCATAATCGAAGGAGAACTAATTAAAATGGATGTCCTTAACATGAACCTATTGTATTATTGAATTATCGAGGACACTTTCGTGTTTTTGTGTTTAGAAATGTTAAAGATATTAAAAGAAAACCATAACACAATGAGGAAAATACTGTGGCGAACAAGTCATGCCCAGAGCGTGTCTCGAACCACAGTCTCCCAGACCACAGTCAACTGCACTAACCAGTCTCCAAGACCACAGTCAACTGCACTAACCAGTCTCCCAGACCACAGTCAACTGCACTAACCAGTCGGCCAAATGCTGATGTGTTGCCCAGGCGGGCAAGGCCTTATCTTATCTGTGGTCGTTACACTATGTTCCAAAAAGTATTGTTTATAATGGATAAGATCCGGCATTTTACGTTGAATTCTATTGTTCAGGTTTTAAAATTCTAGCTAAATACTTAAAAAAAGGAGGTGAGGTATGAGCTTCATAACAAAACTTCTGTGCCTACTGAGCATTAATAACATGGGGTTAGCCATAGAAAGGGGCGATAACAGCCTCCTGCGCCTACTAGTAGGTAGAGTAGGGCCCTACTGGCCCATATCTATGGGATGATTGTTATCGTTTTGTCCTTCATTCAATGGTATGACAGCAGTCAAATCGGGTGACGGATCCCATTGACTTTGCATAGTACAATATCCGTGGTGCTCCCATTAAAACCTCAATAAAACACTGCTAAAACAGCGTTAAAAACATGCTTTTACAAACTGACAGTAACAAACCACCTTGCGCGACAAAAACTCATAATTTAGCCACTATAACAAAGAATAATATATAAATAATAATAATGTCATAATCCGTGTATATATCACGACCACGGATCCCATCGACTTTGCATGGTACAATATCCGTGGTGCTCACACGGAATTATACCATTTTCCGTGTATATACCACAGAAAATAGTGATGAGAGGTCGTGGGCATTTCACGGATTTTTGTGAGATCAGGTTGAAATAAGACAAATATTCTTGTTAAGATGTTGAGTTTTTGCAGTGCAATTTCTCTATTTTCTATCTGGAAACGCTGATCTTTCGTGTGTCTTCGTGTGTCTGCTTGTTCAAACGTGTCTCCACCCAGAACGAACTAGACGAGACCCAGATCCAGCAGGCGGGGGACGACGTGGTCCTGCCCACGGAGCTGGCCAAGATGATCGCCGAGGACAACCAGGAGGAGTCGCACAAGCAGTCGGTGCTGGGCCAGCTGTCCAACATCCAGAACGTGGACATGGACCAGCTGAAGGACAAGGCCCAGGCCACGCTGGAGGACCTGAAGAAGCAGACGGAAAACTGCAGCCTCATGTGATGCGGCCGGCGCCGAGTCCCGGGGGGATCAGAGTTTTACTTGTGCAAATATTTGCCAGAGGCAGAGCTGCTCGGGGTGTAGACATTTTCTCAACGCTTTACTGGGATGTCAGATGCAGAACTACGGTTTTTCTAGTGGTGCGATGTTACACCGATGCCTATGATTTCCTATAGCTTCCACTGGACGCAGTCCTTCTAAATCATACAAGTCCTGAATGTCAGACACATTTTTCACAAAATTTAAACAAATGCACTCTTAAAAAATTGCCATTCCTCCCACTGAGATGTGGAAACATGAGATTATTTCTGCCTTTTGAGCAACTCGTCCTCTGAGTAAAGTTTGTCTAGTGTGTGAAATCCTTTACTCCCTGATTTTCCCATGTCTCCCTCGTTCGCTCTAACCGACGTGACCGGCGATGACGCAAAACGATTCTGCCACAGAGATCACAGTCGCGTGTGCTACTTCGTCTTTTCTCTGTAAACTTGCAGATCCTGATTCCACCCAGGGGAATGGCTGAGATCAGCATGTACGAGTGTTTTATGCCTAATTTAGGTTCCTAAAATAAAGTAAAATAGCTCATCTCATCCTCCCGTGAAAAACGTGATGGCAAAAGCAGTTTTGTGTTAGAGCAACAATATTGCTGATCTTTGAAATATCGTATAAACGTTGCTGCTGTCGTCTTAATCTTTTCCTAGACATATCATTATTGAGACATTTTGGTTTTATAGCCTTTTTTCTGTACTTAAGTGTGCCTTGGATGTCAAAGTTGTCTTCTTTTGAGCTCCAAGACTCTTTTCCGGGGGATGAGTCTCCTCGTTCGTGTTTCTGCAGGAGATTCCTCAGTTTTGGTTCAATCAAAAAGCCACAAATGACTCGCAGCAATACGTAGGTTACAAGTGCGTACGTGTACGTGTGTGTAGTGATTGTGCTCCCAGATTTAACATAGCATTTATATCGTGAGTGCGTCTGTAAATATGCTGCATTTGGAGAGTAAGATTATTTAAAAGAAGCTGCTTGGATGAGGAGAGGGAATGCCGTAGGAGTCGTACGCCAAAGCCTTCGTCACCAACGCAGAAGAGATGACACAGTGGTCAGAGACATGTAGCGGGCTTCTGTACATCCGTGTTTTGTTTTCAAATGACAAAATAAAAATAGAGAAATAATCCAAAATAATCAGTTTCCCATCTTTTGTTTTGATAATAAAAAACGGAAAACAGATCGTTATCCATTATCCGATTTCATTGATGTGTTTGAAAATAGAAATTGGGAATTAAAACAGCGAGTGGAAAACTCTTTTCTCTATTTCCTATTGGTTTCCAAGGAAACTGAAAACAAGGATTGGACCAATGGGGGGATTGCACATGCGCAGTAATAAATTAAGAAAGTTGTTTCTGGTTCTTTTGTTGATCAGATTGAAAATGAACAGTTTTAGATTTTTTTAATGTTGAAACAGAAAATAAATCAAATCTGAAACCTGGGAGTGAAACATGAGTTTAATCTGTAATCTGTCTTCACTCCGTCATGAAACTGCAGTGATGTTGTGACAGTCCGTTCAGCTGCAGCGTCCAATCAACAGTGTTGTGTTAGTTACTGAAAAATAGTAACTAGTTACCGTTACAAGTTACTTCATTAAAAAAGTAACTCAGTTAGGGGGCAGCATTTCTGTCAAATATCCAACGAATATCCAACGTAAAACTAACTTCACCGCGGTCTGGCCATGACCGTCATGTTTTTGAAAGCACACACACACACACACACACACACACACACACACACACATACACACACACACACACACACATCCACACTACGTTTCCTCTGGTCTCCGCGTGCGGGGAAAAAAGCTTCACTGTAGCCAGAAATAACGGAGTAACGCACCGTTTGGTAGCGGTAATTGAGTTACTGAATTTAAAAAGTAATGCGTTATTAGAGTATTAGAGTATATGAGTATTAGTTACCGCAAAACTAACGGCGTAACTGTGGCGCGTTAGTCCCAACACTGCAGATCAATAATCAATAACATGTACTGAACTCTAACATACTGCCCCCCCCGTTGGAAACCAATAGGAAATAGAGAAAAGAGTTTTCCACTCGCTGTTTTAATTCCCAATTTCGATTTTCAAACATGAAATCGGATAACGGATAACGATCCGTTTTCTGTTTTCCGTTTTTTATTATCAAAACAAACGATGGGGAACGGATTATTTGGGATTATTTCTCTATTTCCATTTTTAAATTCAATTCAATTCAATTTTATGTCTCTAGACGCTTTCCAAAGACCCAGAACATGATCCCAGAGCAATTATTACATAAACAATGGCAGGTAAAAACTCCCCTAGTGGGAGAAAAACCTTAAGCCAAACAGTGGCAAGAAAAACTCCCCTTTAGGAGGAAGAAACCTGGACCTGGATCTGGATAATTTTTGTCATTTCAAAACAAAAAACGGATGGCCGCGCAGACGGCCCGGGCGTCTCCCGTCCGTCTGCGCGGCCCTGCAGCCGGTCGCTAAGGCTCTCTGGGTCGCTAGTGTGGTCAACCATCACGACCCCCCCGCCCCGTCCCCCTGACCCCCCGACCCCGTCCTCGTCAACCCCGACGTCTCAGTCGTTGCTTCGTGCTGGTGGATATCGTGGATATCGTGTTGTTCAGCCAGTGTGATTTGTCAAATGGTGTCTTTGTTAAACTGATAATAATAACATAAAAAAGCCGTAGTGTTCCAGAGCAACACAGTCGGTGTGGGCCGTCGCGGTTCCCAGCGCGGTGTTTTCTGACCGAGCACCAGGGACGGCAGTAAAAACGCTGTTGATGTCGTGCTGCATTTATAAACAGTCCGTCTTTGTCGTGAGTGTGTGCTGAGGAGGATGTGAGCGTTTTGTGGCGACCCTGGGGATTCCCTCTGGTGTTGGTTTGTGTACTGACTGTTTCCTGGAGCGTCTGCAGGTGAAGGGTCGGTGGTTTATGTGGCTCACCTGTATTTACGCCGGCCGCTAGCCCGGGCTGGGGACACTCCAGCTCCCAGTTACTTTATCTTTTGAGTATTCCCCTTCACACACTTACCCGGCTGCAGGAACTGTTACTCAAACATATAAATTAACTTCTCAAAGTTAATTTCTTAACTTAATCATTTCTCAAATGATCAAAATGAACTAAAACATAAAGTAACATCATGTTTAACTACTTTCAATAATTCATATATGCTTAAATTAGCATAAACAAATTAAGTCAACTTAAATTGCATTGGACTTACTAAACTAGAAAACCCAATCACATCCACATTCAAAACTGGTTCTTTCCTCCCAGTTCTACAATCGATCAAGCAGTTTTTCAAGTTTGGGCAGAAAAAACGCATAACTTGACAAACACCGACCCTTCACCTACAGGAACTCCAGAAAACAGTCAGAAAACAAACCAACACCAGAGGGAATCCCCAGAAAACAGTCAGAAAACAAACCAACACCAGAGGGAATCCCCACGGTCGTCACAGTTCCATCACATCCGTCCTAATTTTGAGGCCTGGCATGATTCGACAGCCAAAATCTGTTATTTTTCTTATTCTTATCCTCCTTCTCAGTCCTTCTCAGTGAATTATGAAGTCATAATCAAAAGAAACTGACGTTTCCGACCTAAATCCAGATTAAAAGGAATTTTATTTGCCGTTAGCGGGTGCAAACCGAGGCACCGCGTTTCCGCTGCAGTGGTTTTTGTCGAGTGACTTTATTCATAATATATCAATAACATAAGGCCGAGAAAAAAATGATGAGATGTTTTATTGTTTTTTTCTGTCGAGTATCATCACGAGGTGATATGTGGGTGGAAAAGAAGCCATAAATCTAAACTATGTGACTGCAAGTAATAACTCAGTGATGATAGTGACTTTTGTGCTGTTTTCCTGTGGATCTGGTTTCTATGGAAACGGGTGAGATGACACGCAGTCTCCTCTCGTTCTGTGGCTGTTTCTTTGTTTTCGCTGTATCTGTTTCAGTGAATTACAAGTTCCAACTGCAATAAAAGTGATTTTTATGATAATGCAGCTCCTTTCTCTTTTTTGGGTTGTTTTTTATTTTATTTTACATTTTTTAACCTCCTGCAGCTTGAACACCAGGTGGAGACAAAATACCCAACTATGGACTGAAGCGGAGGCTTAAACATGGGCTGACGTCACTGCTGCTGTTGTTAACAGATTATTGTTTAATTGAGGAACAGGAGGGGAAGACAACATGCCTACATAGACCAAATAAACCACATATACCCAGAGCTGGTAGAGTAGCCAAAAATTGTACTCAAGTAAAAGTACTGTTACTTCAGAATAATATGACTCTAGTAGAAGTAAAAAGTATCATCCAAATAATTACTTGAGTAAAAGTAAAAAAGTACTTGGTGAAAAAACTACTCAAGTACTGAGTAACTGTTGAGTAACGTCTGATTTATTTTTTTAACACAACCATTCAAACAGACAAAAGTACAAAATAATCATGTTCAGGCAAATTAAAGCAATAAAATAATAAAATAAATTAAAATGAATAAAAAATAAAAAAGCGTAAAATTAAAATTAGTAAGTAAATTCAAATACTTTAATAAATAATAAAATAAATAAAATAATAACAGAATAAAAAAATAAATTAAGCACAAGTAGCACCAAATTTCCAGCCTTTGTACTTTTCTTTTTTAACCAGCAGAACTAGAACAAACATGAACTCATAGAAACTCTGTGTGTGTTTGAGTCTGTGTAAATGTGACAAAACATGCAAAAACTAACATTTTTCCCAAAGAATCACCCAGTGATGTCATGAGATTGACGCGTACGTGGATAAAAGGGATAAAAGAAAAGTAACAGCTCAACGTAGCCTAATGTAGCGGAGTAAGAGGAACAGTTTCTCCTTCACAAATCTACTCAAGTAAAAGTAAAAAGTATAGTGATTCAAAACTACTCCTAAAAGTACAACATTTCCCAAAACTTACTCAAGTAAATGTAGCGGAGTAAATGTAACTCATTACTACCACCTCTGCATAAACCATAGAATACTGAAATGATAATTTACAAAAAAAAAACAATCAATGTTTGTGTCACTTTGTTTTGACAATCTGATGCAGAAAACGCCTCGTTCAGGGAACAGTGACATCACAGATCAGGGGATCCTTATCCTTATCCTTCCTTTTCATCTTTATTCTCACCCGGGTTCCAATCAGGTGGTATTTGCTGTACCTGAGAAATACCTGAGAAGTACCTGAGAAGTACCTGAGAAATACATGAGAAATACCTGAGAAATACATGAGAAGTACCTGAGAAATACCTGAGAAGTACATGAGAAATACCTGAGAAATACATGAGAAATACCTGAGAAATACATGAGAAGTACCTGAGAAATACATGAGAAATACCTGAGAAGTACCTGAGAAATACCTGAGAAATACATGAGAAGTACCTGAGAAGTACCTGAGAAGTACCTGAGAAGTACCTGAGAAATACCTGAGAAATACCTGAGAAATACCTGAGAAGTACCTGAGAAGTACCTGAGAAATACCTGAGAAGTACCTGAGAAATACCTGAGAAATACCTGAGAAGTACCTGAGAAATACCTGAGAAATACCTGAGAAGTACCTGAGAAATACCTGAGAAATACCTGAGAAGTACCTGAGAAGTACCTGAGAAATACCTGAGAAATACCTGAGAAGTACCTGAGAAGTACCTGAGAAATACATGAGAAATACCTGAGAAATACATGAGAAATACCTGAGAAATACCTGAGAAATACCTGAGAAATACCTGAGAAATACCTGAGAAATACCTGAGAAGTACCTGAGAAATACCTGAGAAATACCTGAGAAATACCTGAGAAATACCTGAGAAATACCTGAGAAGTACCTGAGAAATACCTGAGAAATACCTGAGAAATACCTGAGAAATACCTGAGAAGTAAGTGAGAAATACCTGAGAAATACCTGAGAAATACCTGAGAAATACATGAGAAATACATGAGAAATACATGAGAAATACCTGAGAAGTACCTGAGAAATACCTGAGAAGTAAGTGAGAAGTACCTGAGAAATACCTGAGAAGTACATGAGAAATACCTGAGAAATACCTGAGAAGTACCTGAGAAGTACCTGAGAAATACCTGAGAAATACCTGAGAAGTACCTGAGAAATACCTGAGAAATACCTGAGAAGTACCTGAGAAGTACCTGAGAAATACCTGAGAAATACCTGAGAAGTACCTGAGAAGTACCTGAGAAATACATGAGAAATACCTGAGAAATACATGAGAAATACCTGAGAAATACCTGAGAAATACCTGAGAAATACCTGAGAAATACCTGAGAAATACCTGAGAAGTACCTGAGAAATACCTGAGAAATACCTGAGAAATACCTGAGAAATACATGAGAAATACCTGAGAAATACATGAGAAGTACCTGAGAAATACATGAGAAGTACCTGAGAAGTACCTGAGAAATACCTGAGAAATACATGAGAAATACATGAGAAGTACCTGAGAAATACCTGAGAAATACCTGAGAAGTACCTGAGAAATACATGAGAAGTACCTGAGAAGTACCTGAGAAGTACCTGAGAAATACCTGAGAAATACATGAGAAGTACCTGAGAAATACCTGAGAAATACCTGAGAAGTACCTGAGAAGTACCTGAGAAATACCTGAGAAATACCTGAGAAGTACCTGAGAAGTACCTGAGAAATACCTGAGAAATACCTGAGAAGTACCTGAGAAGTACCTGAGAAATACATGAGAAATACCTGAGAAATACATGAGAAATACCTGAGAAGTAAGTGAGAAGTACCTGAGAAATACCTGAGAAATACCTGAGAAGTAGAAGTACATGAGAAGTACCTGAGAAATACCTGAGAAGTACCTGAGAAGTACCTGAGAAATACCTGAGAAATACCTGAGAAGTAGAAGTACATGAGAAGTACCTGAGAAATACCTGAGAAATACCTGAGAAGTACCTGAGAAATAACTGAGAAATACCTGAGAGTTTTCAGCCCAAAGCTTTAACAGCAGCTGGAACAGAGCGATGGAGTGATGGAATCTGCACTGAACTTGTGTCAGTGTGTTAAATATGACGTGAGAATAAATTAATTGTGAGATGAATCCAACTGAAATAGTAGTTTTAAAATGCATGTAAACATATTTGCCCAACTGAAGTTGAACCAAATTCCTCATTGTTGGATCAACACCAGGATAATCGTGGAATAAATCCACTGGAAAAGTCCAGGACTAACAATGTGAGAGCAGAAGTTTCAACGATTCTGATTCTGATTCTGATTCAACTTTATTATTTCATTTCATTTATTCCATTCATGGTATATAATCTTAATAATGTTGTACAAAATTCCATGAAGTACACATTATCACCATGAAAGAAAAGGAGCAGGAAGAAGAAAACTCTCTGTTAATACAGTTACGTTGACTTACTGAACACCAATCTATCTATACACATATTTATAACAAGAAAACAAACACAAATACCACTCTTCTATCTATTTCTTTCTCCTTCTCCTTCTTTTCTTTTTTAAACATTTTCTTAAGCTGATACAAACTTGTGCAACTTTTCAGTTCCTTGCTTTGTCCATGCCATAATTTTACACCTGTAACAGAAATACACCTTTGTTTTATGTTTAGCCTGGCAAAAGTATGTTTGAATCAAGTTTAAGTCTGTTATCCTCCAATCTGAACACATTTTGTAACTGTTCTGGTAACGATCTATTTTTTGCTTTAAACATTATTTTTAAAGTTTGAAGTTCAACTATATATAACAAACCTGGCGAAATAAATAATGTGTTTGCTGGTTCTGTGAAGCCGACCCTGTGAATGAATGAATGAATGACTCTCACTGCTCTTTTCTGTAGCACAAACAGAGAGATGTTACTTTCATAGGTATTACCCCACACTTCGACACAATCATTTACATATGGCAAGATAAATGTACAATACAGAGTTATTAGTGTGTTAGTATTCAAAATAAACTTAACCTTATTCATATGTATTATCATTACACATGTACAAGTACAGAGCAACGAAAAGGCACTTTGGCATCCAACCAGAAGTGCAAAAGAGAGTATTTTAGTAAATACAGATACAGGACTGTCTCAGAAAATTAGAATATTGTGATAAAGTTCTTTATTTTCTGCAATAAAAAAAACAAAAATGTCATACATTCTGGATTCATTACAAATCAACTGAAATATTGCAAGCCTTTTATTATTTTAATATTGCTGATTATGGCTTACAGTTTAAGATTAAGATTCCCAGAATATTCTAATTTTTTGAGATAGGATATTTGAGTTTTCTTAAGATGTAAGCCATGATCAGCAATATTAAAATAATAAAAGGCTTGCAATATTTCAGTTGATTTGTAATGAATCCAGAATGTTTGACATTTTTGATTTTGTAATTACATTACAGAAAATCACAATATTCAAATTTTTTTAGACGGGTCCTGTATAAAGACTATAAATGATAAAGTGCCATACAAGTGGGTACTATTGGTAATAAGTTAGACAAAAAAAAGGTAGACGGATAAAATGTACATTAAATAATATTAAATAATGCAGAGATATAAACTACCTATCTGAGATTGCTAAACTAGTGCAAATATTCAGTGCATATTGACTTGGAAGAGCAAACAAATGGCATAAAGTGTCTCCAGTACAGATAGAGTTTAACGAGGATCGTCGTAGTGAAACCAAAGAGTCTTTGGTCAGTAAACCAATTCCCTTCGCCTGGTTTGAGGACTGTTGCTCAACTAAACTGCCCCTTTTTAATCTCGGCCACAGCTTGTAACAAACATTTAAAAAAAAGAAGAAAAAGTCAGGGAATTGTGTCAACAAAAAAAAAAGTCATAATATAACATCTGGGACATGCCTTTGGTCAAAATCTGCAGGAATACAGTGGCATCAATTCAGTCTTACTAAGGTACGGCAAGGTTACGAGTCACAGAAATTAACTAGAGTATCAATCAACACGTCCAGCAAATACTCATCACAGAAGTTTATGTAGCTGATCTGTGTGGTCAAGAAAACTGGAACTTTTTCAAATGCAGTCTCGCTCACTGCAAAAACTCTACATCTTACCAGGAATATTTGTCTTATTTCTAGTTAAAATGTCTCATTTTTAGTCAAAAAATCTCATTACACTTAAAACAAGAGTCATTACCAGAAAACATAACTTGTTATTTGACCATTTTCACCTGTTTCAAGTAAATTTTCACTTGAAATAAGTAGAAAAATCTGCCAGTGGAACAAGATTTATCTTCTCATTACAAGCAAAAAAATCTTGGGTAACACTTTACAATAAGGGTCCCTTAATTAACGTTAGTTAATGCATTATTAAGCATTAATTAACAGTTTAATAACAGTTAAATAACCATTATTATGTGTTACTTAACATTAATTAACATGTGTGATTGCTTCATTTACTAATGGTTAACTATGGTTAAGTAATGCTTATGAGGCAGTTAAGCATTGGGATAAATGTGTTACACTTTACAATAAGGGTCCAAAAAGCATTTACTAATGGTTAACTATGGGTAAGTAATGCTTATGAGGCAGTTAAGCATTAATCATGTGTTACCTAAGGGATAAATGTGTTACACTTTACAATAAGGGTCCAGCAAGCCTTTACTAATGGTTAAGTAATGGTTATGAGCCACTCCTATACATTTATTAAGGTTTATGTCAGGTTACTGTTCATAAGGTCAAGTAAGCTACCTGATAACACACACAGCACCATTAGGAAATGATTACTTAAGATTCTAAATAGTTGCTTAATAATGCCCATCCAGTAAACATGTACACCATTAGTGAATGATTAGTAGATGTATTAGGTAGCTGTTACTTAATGCATATTCACTCCAAATAAACACCATTAGTAAATGATTACTAGGGACATTATTAACGTTGTACTTATGTATTAACTAATGTATTACTTTATACTAAGTAATGCATACATAAGGATAAATAATTACATCATGTAACGTTTATTAATGCTTACTAATGTATTCATTAACTCTGAGCAGTAGGCATTAATTAACTGTTTATTAATGCATTAACTAATATGCTAATTAATGTTAAGTAATACATAATAATGGTTATTTAACTATTATTAAACTGTTAATTAATGCTTAATAATGCATTAACTAACTGTTTATTAATGCATTAACTAATATGCTAATTAATGTTAAGTAACACATAATAATGGTTATTTAACTGTTATTAAACTGTTAATTAATGCTTAATAATGCATTAACTAACGTTAATTAAGGGACCCTTATTGTAAAGTGTTACCAAATCTTGTTCCACTGGCAGATTTTTCTACTTATTTCAAGTGAAAATCTACTTGAAACAGGTGAAAATTGTTGTTTTTGAGTCTTGTCTTAAATGTAATGAGATTTTTTTTGACTAAAAATGAGACATTTTAACTAGAAATAAGACAAATATTCTTGAGATTTTGAGTTTTTGCAGTGTAATAACTAGTGAAATCGATCATGTTGTTCTGATTTGCATTTGTAGTTATTCTATATGTATTAAGTTATAGAATAATCAATAGAAATAGACACAGAGTAATTCCATAAATGTATTTAAAAAAACAAACATTTACATTTTCCCCTGAAGCCGAGGTGTGACGGCTGCCGGACCTTCAAACCCAACTGACGCCCCTGCAGGAATAAAATACAAAAGTTCTCCTTTCTACCTAGTCTGAAGATCTGTGTTTAACAGAAGCCTCTGGGCGGTTCAGGCTCCGGACCGCCCCCGCCATGGGAGGATGCTGAAGCTTTTGTGCAGTAAATGCAGCATAATGGGAGGCTGGATGAAGATAAAGAGGAGGAGTAGTCTGGGTAAATCCAGACTGATCTGGACCTGGATCTGGATCAGTCTGAGGTGTTGGTTGAAAGAGAAAAGCTTCAAGCTTACACTGCACCAAACAAGGAAACAGGTTTGGGTTAAATCGTAGTTTCTGGGTTAGTAATGATTTCAAAAACCCATTTTTTGTTTGTTGTTTTTTGACAATATCACCCTTTTAATTTGTCCCATTCCTGTAAACACATCACAGAACTCACTTTCCGTGCTTCTGTTTTAGGACTGAGCAGATTTTCAGCTCATGTATCACAAATAAGGTTAAGGAGGTCTCTACAAAATCATACATAAATATTATCCTGCTAGCCATTACATGCAGAAATTTAAAAAGGACATTAATACGAACTGTTCCTTCTGTAATTTACATCCAGAAACAGTTAATTTATTCTGGCTTTGCTCTCATTCGAAAAAACTATGGGCAGATATTAGCAAATTTATTATTGACTCTTTTGCTATACATTTTAATTTACATTGGGAAAATGTTGTTTTTGGTTTCCATTGTTTCCCTAAGAAAGAAGGAAAATGTTACTTTTTGATAAATCTGTTTTTATTTCTTGCCAAATTTCATACTCATAAGAGTTTGGTTATGTTGTTTTTTTGTTTTCCAGAAATAGCTGGGAGGGAATTCATGAAAATCGTGCACTTGGTGAAAAGTTTTTGATATTTGGCATGGTGTTAGTTATGGACATAAGGTTTCAAAAACCATCGCAAACAAATTGAATCAAATGAATCAATAAGCGAGGCGATATTGTTGGTGTTAAGTGAGTTTAAATACGCACAGCTGATGTTTTTTGTGTTATTTTAATAAAATCCTATTCTTTCACTGTGACTTAGTTCTGAGGTTCTGTTCATCTTAAGCCATGAATGAATGAATGAATGAATGAATGAATGAATGAATGAATGAATGAATGAATGAATGAATGAATGAAGCCACTGTTCTCACCCAATCAGAATATTGATACTACAGCGATAGTGACCTGTCCAATAAACAGAAAATTGCATTCCTCGTGGGGAGAAAACATGGGTCTACAGCCCTAAATAATCTTTCTCTGTGATTTAATCCCAGAGATATGGAGTTTTTTGGGCAATAAATGACCCTTAAAATTAAATTTTACCTTCAACATGACCTTGAAATAGGACATTTATCTCAGAATTGAATTCCTAGCACCAAAAAAGTAGAGAAAGTGACAATATTCAACAATCTAGGACTAAGAGAAGCTGAGATTTGACCTTTGGTCTTTTCAGTGGGAGACATTTTGAATTTTCTGCAAACCGGCCACTAGGAGGCGTCACCATTTGTTTGCAGTGGTTTTTGAAAACCTTATGTCCATAACTAACACCATGACAAATATAAAAAACTTGTCACCAAGTGCACAATCTTTATGATTTTTGACAGATTCCCTCCCAGATATAAAGAAATTGAACTTTACTTGAAATTAATCCTAAAATCAACAAATGAAAAGGCTATTAAAACCGTAGACTTGTGTTATATGTTTAATCTTCTTAAATAACAAACATCACCCCTGGCACATGTTCTGTATTTTATTTGTATACTGTTCTTGTATACTGTTTTGTGATAATTCTTTTAAATAAAGTAAAAAAAAAGAAGATTTGAGCTCGTGCATCCATCTGTTTTGTGGAGCTTGTGCAGAAACTGGCCCAGAGCAGCAGCAGCTCCCCCTCCTCCTCTGCTCCAACACCCCCCCAAAAAAAGCAGTTATTTACCATTTCAATGGCAGGAAAGTCTGAGCTACTGGTAGTTTTCAAGTGTGGCCTGAAAGGGAATAGCTGTAAAATATATTGATGCTGAAACCCTCCCCATTGACAGGCCGCAGCGCGTGAACAATCCGCGGGCCGGAGAGACACTGGGCCAGTGCATGGCCAATCTGACACAATCAGGGGGAAACGGAGCAGAAAATACTATTCTCTCCCTTTCTCTCCTATCAATCAGGGCTTAAAACTGCGCGGAATGAGAGGCAGCAGAGAGGGGGACGGGGGGAGAGAGAAAAAGGGGCTGGGGAGGGGGGAGACAATTAGTGAGGAACTCAAAGACACGCATGCAACTACAAAAATCGGAGGAGTGAAGCTGCAGATGTGAGGCTTCTTGCAAAGGAATGCATTTTCCTCCCCTCCTGCTGCCCCCCTTTCGACTTATGTTTTGCTAAAAGGAGCCGAGGGGACCACACAGATTCTGGATTTCATGCAGGGGAATGATAAAGTTTCCAGCCTCAGTCTCGGCCGCGCACGGAGGATTTTGCGCAGTTTCGGCCGCTCCAATGGCTGCGCTCCGGGCTGTAAATGAGAGGAAAGGGAGGGAGAGAGAGGGGAGGGAGGCTCAGAGAGAGAGAGAGAGGGGGGACTTTTCTCTTTCTTTTCTTTTTCTTCTCTCGTCACTGGGAGGGCTGGCTGTTGTGGGGAAATGCTCGGCGGAGCGTGAAGCGGAACAGCCAGAGAGAGGGACAAAGACGCGCGTAAAGCGGGAGCAAAATGCGCCGCGGAGAAAAACCTCCACCGACTCTGGGATAAATATATAACGCAGGAATGCGCGGATGGACGTTAAAAGCAGCAGCCCGGAGAAGAGTGAAACCCAACTATGGCATGGGAGATGAGAGCGGGTTCGGGGCCGAGCGCGGCTGCGCAAAGCCCGTGCGTTAAGAGCTTTGGAGCGGCTTGTTGTGGCGCGTCCTGTCCGGAGAACCCGCTCCGTGAGTGGACGCACTTTGGAAGATGACTGAGTTGTTTCTGTGTCCCAGTGAGCCAGAATCCTGCAGGAGGAACCCCAGCTGGTAGGACCGACCCCCGGGATCCTTCACCTGTTTCCCCCGGTCCCTGATGCGGCGGAGCGGGGACTGGGAGTAACGCACCCGGTAGGGTCGCCACCCGTCCCGTAAAATACGGAATTGTCCTTTATTTGAGAAAAAAATGTTGCGTCCCGTATTGAACTAATACGGGACACGATTTGTACCGTATTTTCATTAACTTTTACACCATATTCTAGTTGAATTATTGAAATAAATTAACTTTTATACCATATTCTAGTTGAATTATTGAAATAAATTAACTTTTACACCATATTCTAGTTGAATTATTGAAATAAATTAACTTTTACACCATATTCTAGTTGAATTATTGAAATAAATTAACTTTTACAGCATATTCTAGTTGAATTATTGAAATAAATGAACTTTTACACCAAATTCTAGTTGAATTATTGAAATAAATTAACTTTTACACCATATTCTAGTTGAATTATTGAAATAAATTAACTTTTACACCATATTCTAGTTGAATTATTGAAATAAATTAACTTTTACACCATATTCTTCACCTGTAGTTATATTATACATCTGGGCTGATGTGGACATGCGTAGCATAGGAGGATATTTCAGTTGCTAGCATGGTTGGCTGTCTGTACAGTTCAATGCTACTAAAGCACTTTCAACGTTAAATCAAAGCATTTAGTTTTTTCATATAAAATAAACACATTTTTATTTTTTCTGAAAGGTGGCGACCCTAGCACCCGGGCACCAAAAAAACTAGACTTTCCGATTCCAGCATGAGCTGCTGGTGCTGCGTCCTGGCCGTGCTGGCCCTGCTGGCCCTGCTGTGGCCCCCGGGGGCCCCGGCGGCCCTGGACGGCCAGCAGCAGCTGATCTGCTGGCAGGCGCTGCTGCGCTGCCACGACGAGCCGCAGTGCGAGCTGGCGTACCGGCAGTACCAGGCGGCGTGCGAGGGCAACCTGCTGGGGACGCGCAGCCACTGCCCGAGCCACTGCATCAACGCGCTGATCCGCCTCAACCACACCCGCGGCGGGCCGGGCCTGGAGAGCTGCGACTGCGCGCAGGACCGCGACTGCGCCGGCGCCAAGCGGCGCATCGAGCCGTGCGTGCCGCGCCGGCACCCCGGGGACGCGGCGGGGGTGGGCTGCATGGAGGCGCGGCAGCGCTGCGACCGGGACGGCCGCTGCAGCGCCGCCCTGGCCGCCTACCTGTCCGGCTGCGGACAGCTGTTCAACGGCAGGAAGTGCTCGGCCAAGTGCAAGGCCACGATCCAGCAGATGCTGCTGGTGCCGGACGGCGCGCTGCTCAACCGCTGCGTGTGCGACGGCGTGGAGCGGCCGTTCTGCGAGGTGGTGAAGGAGAACATGAGCCGGCTCTGCGCCCTGGGAGACCCGGCCGTCGTGTCCGACCGGCCCGACGTGGACGAGCTGTACGAGGACGACGAGGACGACCCCGGCGGGGACCGGGACCGGGACGGGCTTCACCGGCCCACCGGGGGCTCGGCGGGCCCCCCGGGCCTCCCACGGCTCTCCGGCCCTGCAGCAATCCTGCTCCTCTGGATATTCCTCTGAGATCACGGGATTTATCAATGAAAGACTCGAGGAAATTGGAATAAGGAAGATTTTAATAACTTTTTCATACACTGGCAAATAACTAAAGCTAGAAATCTTCACGTTTTTGTTTCTTTAATTCACTCTTGTGCCTCCCTGGTCCCTGTGGGAATATCACGTGATTCATCCTGGAACAAGTTGATATTTATCATGAAACTTGGAAAATGATCATTCATTTGGGAAGAAAACGCACTAAAGCAGATGAAAAAGTGGAAAAAACACATAAACCTGCAAAAAATGTTGCTGTTTTCAGCGTCTGATAGTTAAAAGGTTCAGTGTAACCGAAACCTAGTGAGGAATTTTAAGTGTCTCAATCCACGTTCATTGGAAACAAATGGTGAATACACTTTGGACCCGAGCTGGAATCAAACCAGCGAGACTCCTGGAAGGGGAAAAACAATCAGGACTCTCCACTCCGTGGAGAGAGGACTTTACCGAACTCTCCGGAGTCAGAAAAGGGTCAGAAAAACCCCCTCAGGTGGGGAGGGAATAACCTTTAAAAACAGCCCGTGCTAACGCGGTTCGGTTTCAGTTGTACTTGAAGTGCGGCTTCATTAAGACCCGAGACAAACACGGCCGTGCGGCCTGTGTTTGCTCTGCTCTCCGTCTCACAGGCCTCGGCATTGTTGCAGCGACCGCTCCGAATGTTTGTGGGACCGGCGGAGGAACGGCCGGGGTGTGGGATCAAGTACTTAAATGAAGTGAAGCCTCTGCAGCACTTTGTCTCGTCCCTTCCCCCGTTTCTGCTGCTTTATTGAACTTTTCCTGAGACCGCCCCGCCCTCCTCTTCCTCCTCTTCCTCCTCTTCCTCCTCTTCCTCCTCTTTTAAGACCCCTGGCTTTATTAGAGCTTTCACACCCCCAGAAACCTGGGGGGTGTGTGTGAATACCGTACCTGCAGTTTGTCCCCACGGCCAAACGCCAGGGACCCCGGCACGTTCTCACAACGCTTTCCTTTTCTGCGTCAACAGATTTTCTAGTTCAGAAACGACTTTCGAGGAGACGCAGCCAAGTTCTCTCAATCAGACACACGCACGCACGCACGCACGCACGCACGCACGCACGCACGCACGCACGCACGCACGCACGCACGCACGCACGCACGCACGCACGCACGCACGCACGATCAGCGTTTCCAGATAGAAAATAGAGGAATGCACTGCAAAAACTCAACATCTTAACAAGAATATTTGTCTTATTTCTAGTTAAAATGTCTCATTTTTAGCCAAAAAATCTCATTACACTTAAAACAAGAGTCATTACTGGAAAACAAACAACAATTTTCACCTGTTTCAAGTATTTTCACTTAAAATAAGTAGAAAAATCTGCCAGTGGAACAAGATTTTTTTGCTTGTAATAAGAAGATAAATCTTGTTCCACTGGCAGATTTTTCTACTTATTTCAAGTGAAAATTTACTTGAAAAATGTGAAAATTGTCAAATAACAAGTTATTTTTCTGGTGATGACTCTTGTTTTAAGTGTAATTCGACTTTTATCCCGACATTTCAACTTTTTTCACAAAATTTTGACTTTTTTTCTCGAGATTTTTCTCAAAAGTTTGAGAAAAAAAGTCGAAATGTCGAGAAAAAAACAACAATTTCCATCTGTTTCAAGTAGATTTTCACTTGAAATAAGTAGAAAAATCTGCCAGTGGAACAAGATTTTTTTGCTTGTAATGAGAAGATAAACCTTGTTCCACTGGCAGATTTTTCTACCTATTTCAAGTGAAAATTTACTTGAAACAGGTGGAAATTGTCAAATAACAAGTTATTTTTCTGGTGATGACTCTTGTTTTAAGTGTAATTCGACTTTTATCCCGACATTTCGACTTTTTTTCTCGACATTTTTCTCAAAAGTTTGAGAAAAAAAGTCGAAATGTCGAGAAAAAAGTCAAGAAAAAAGTTGAAATGTCGAGAAAAAAGTCAAGAAAAAAGTCGAAATGCAGTGCAACAAGATTTTCTTGCTTGTAATAAGAAGATAAATCTTGTCCCACTGGCAGATTTTTCTACTTATTTCAAGTGAAAATTTACTTGAAACAGGTGAAAATTGTCAAATAAGTTATTTTTCTGGTGATGAGTCTTGTTTTAAGTGTAACGAGATTTTTTGACTAAAAATGAGACATTTTAACTAGAAATAAGACAAATATTCCTGGTAAGATGTAGAGTTTTTGCAGTGTGTTTGATTTTTGAGGCCAGTTTTGAGCGACTTTCGAGGATACTTAGCCAAGTTCTCTCAATCCGATGTGCACACGGACACACACACACACACACACACACACACACACACACACACACACACACACACACACACACACACACACACACACACACACACACACACACACACACACACACACACACACACACACAGATTAGGCTTAAACTGATATGAGCGATCCAGGCACTTGCACAAGTTCACAGCGAGGTTCATTGCTTTAGAAAATGAATCCTGACGTTTTTGTGGCTGTTTCCCCCTGATTTACGCCGGCTCCGTCCCCCAACCCCCCCAACCCCCCCAACCCCCTCTGTTTTTCCACTTCTCCCACATTCAAAGTGTCTGCAGGAGCAGAAGTTTAGAGAAAACCTTCTGCCTCTCGTCCCGCTGAACTAACGCTGCAGCTCGGCTCTGCCACTTCAAATGAAGCCTTAAACAACGATGTTTGGTGTTAAATTATGAAGCTAGAATATGAAGAATGTGTATATGTTTCACAGTCATATGCAATAAAGTCCTTGTCTTGTAAATGCATGTAATATAATTACACAAATGTCGCTGGGATTCAGTCCACAGAACCAGACGTGCTCGGTTTTTGCTTCTGTATGTGGGGGGAAAACAGGCAATTAAAGTTTTATAATGAAATGGTTATGACCTAAAACAATAATATCATGTGATTCATCCTAAGAATGAAAGGAACAAGTTGATATTTATCATGAAACTAGGAAAATGATCATTCATTTGGGAAGAAAACGCACTAAAGCAGCTGAAAAAAGTGGAAAAAAACACGTAAACCTGCAGAAAATGTTGCTGTTTTCAGCGTCTGATAGTTAAAAGATTCAGTGTAACCGAAACCTAGTGAGGAATTTTAAGTGTCTCAATCCACGTTCATTGGAAACAAATGGCGAATACACTTTGGACCCGAGCTGGAATCAAACCACCGAGACTCCAGGAAGGGGAAAAACAATCAGGACTCTTCCCTCGGTGCCAACGGAGCTCAGACTCTCTCCGACTTCAGACGTTACGAGCTCCTTCAGAACAAACAGCCGCTCGGATCTGGTTCCTCAAAAAAAGCCACAATTACCAGAGTATTTACAAGTTAATCACATATTGTAAAAGAGCGGCGCGGCGTTGCTGTAGGAGGGAACGGCACCCGCGTTTGTTTCTCGCTCCAAAATGTGCAGAAAGAGCAGAGAGAAACATGTAGCGTGACAAAGTAGAGCTCCATGTGCAGAACAAACGCCCGTTAACAGGTGGCAGATTTCAACATCTCCCAGCTTTTTAGGGGGGGTGAACTTTTGCACAGCTTCCCTTGATTTATTTTGTATTTTTTCTGTGCAAACCGCAGGAATCCTGCAGCACTTCCAACCGTCTGCCTTCATGAAAACACGGAGTGGGAGCAGAGCGGTTCTCCCCCCCGTCCCCCCGTCCCCCACCCCGGCTCACAAAGGCCGCCAGTCCGCCTTAATCATTGCCATGCATGCTAAAGCTCTCCAAAACAACCACCCCTCCCCCCTGGACCCCTCACCGCCCCCCCGTTCCCCCCGATCCCTCCACCCGGTTCTGGAAGCTAAATGAAAATAAACACGGGCCGGGCGGCCTCGGGGAGTTGAGTGTTTGGAGTGGGGGGGTGACACAGGCAGCAGTGTGCTAAAGCCCATTTTCTAAACTATCTTTATTCAGCATTTCTTTGAAACAACTCTCAACACCCCCGTCCCCCCCCTCCCCGCCGGCACACACTCTTCTCTTTAGGGCTCTAGAGTTCTGACCCCGGGATTGAGGACACTCTTGTCTCGCGTCCGTACAATGATCCATTCACGACGGTGCAGGAGAGGAAACCCCGAGTCCAGGGCGTCCAGTCCCCCCCACCATCGCTCTTTATTGAAGACGTATGGATGACAGACGTATCACCTCCCACTAGGGCTGGACGATATGGACCAAAAGTCATATATACACTAGGAATGGGTGATATTTTACCGTTCACGATAAACCGTCAAAACAATCCCCCACAGTAAGAATTTGTATCTCACGGTAAAAACGATAAATTCCTGTTGATGATGTTTTGTGTAAAACTGATTTATGGAAGGAAGGAAGGAAGGAAGGAAGGAAGGAAGGAAGGAAGGAAGGAAGGAAGGAAGGAAGGAAGGAAGGAAGGAAGGAAGGAAGGAAGGAAAGAAAGAAAGAAAGAAAGAAAGATAAATTCCCGTTGATGAGGTTTTTGTGTAACAAACATGGTGGATCTGAGAGAGAGATATTTATAGTTAAAAAGGTGGAGTTGAATTGGTATTTTTTTATCGTCATTTTTATTGTTATTGGGATAAATGCCAGAAATTATCGTGATACATTTTTTAGTCCATACCGCCCATCCCTAGTGTCCAGAGGACGTCATCAAATTATCATCAAATTATCATCTGATTATCATCAAATTATCATCTGATTATCATCAAATTATCATCAAATCATCATCAAATTATCATCAGATTATCATCAAATTATCATCTGATTATCATCAAATTATCATCAGATTATCATCAAATTATCATCAAATTATCATCAGATTATCATCAGATTATCATCAAATTATCATCAAATTATAATCAGATTATCATCAAATTATCATCAAATTATCATCAAATTATCATCAGATTATCATCAAATTATCATCAAATTATCATCAGATTATCATCAAATTATCATCTGATTATCATCAAATTATCATCAAATTATCATCAGATTATCATCAAATTATCATCAAATTATCATCAGATTATCTTCCGATTATCATCAGATTATCATCAAATTATCATCAGATTATCTTCAGATTATCATCAGATTATCATCAGATTATCATCAAATTATCATCAGATTATCATCAAATTATCATCAGATTATCATCAGATTATCATCAGATTATCATCAGATTATCATCCCATCTCTGGACTGAATGTAAAACATCTTTAAGGACAAAATAAAGGAAGTCCAGTTTCCTTAATTTAAACCCTTGAGGATTCAAATTCAATTATATATTTTCTTGATTTCATATTTTAAAACTTTGAGAGGAGAATATCAGTGAAAAGTTTAAAAATGCTTACTTATTCAAACAAATGCGAGTTTAAGCTGATAGCCAACACTTATTTAGGACCAAATTCTATTAAAAAAAAAAAAATTTCTATAAAATGTACCAGAAAACAAGAACATAAACGCGTGTTTTGATGAAAGTTTTCTGATCATGTTACACTCTTGTCTGGCGTCGGTAAATGATCCATTCACGACGTGCAGGAGAGGAAACCCCGAGTCCAGGGCGTCCAGTCTCTGCGAGACCCAGGGCTGCAGATCCGATGTCAGGATTGGGGGGGGACACCAACGTGATTTTAATTTTTTGCCAATATACAACTCATACCATGCCATAAATTGGTAAAGGCTCGCCAAAAAATACTGCACAGGGAATCATTTATTGTGCTTACCTTTTTTGTTTATTTGTCCTAAACAGCCAACAGTGTGTGTCACTGCTTACTTAAAGGAGCCGTCTGTAAGAAATGTCCAAAACTGGTACTGCAGTCACTTTCAAAATATTGTTGAGCGGCGTGTACCCTCCCCCTCCTCCCCCCGACCAGAGGTTGCCAGGTAGGCTGCAGAATGCAGCAGGAACGTAGGCTGCCATGGCTGCGATAATTAGAGCCGAGCTGGCAACCCGGATGCCGAAACAATACTGACTTGGTGATTGGGAGATAGGTGGAGGGTGGAGCTTCAGAAACAATACTGACTTGGTGATTGGGAGATAGGTGGAGGGTGGAGCTTCAGAAACAATACTGACTTGGTGATTGGGAGATAGGTGGAGGGTGGAGCTTCAGAAACAATACTGACTTGGTGATTGGGAGATAGGTGGAGGGTGGAGCTTCAGAAACAATACTGACTTGGTGATTGGGAGATAGGTGGAGGGTGGAGCTTCAGAAACAATACTGACTTGGTGATTGGGAGATAGGTGGAGGGTGGAGCTTCAGAAACAATACTGACTTGGTGATTGGGAGATAGGTGGAGGGTGGAGCTTCAGAAACAATACTGACTTGGTGATTGGGAGATAGGTGGAGGGTGGAGCTTCAGAAACAATACTGACTTGGTGATTGGGAGATAGGTGGAGGGTGGAGCTTCAGAAACAATACTGACTTGGTGATTGGGAGATAGGTGGAGGGTGGAGCTTCAGAAACAATACTGACTTGGTGATTGGGAGATAGGTGGAGGGTGGAGCTTCAGAAACAATACTGACTTGGTGATTGGGAGATAGGTGGAGGGCGGAGCTTCAACATAAACATCAGTTGAGGGCTGCTGCAACTCCTCTTTTTAAACTGGAATATCCTGGCTTGAGTGCTGTTGTCAGTGACATAAGTATTTGAAATTAACATGATTTTTAAATGTCTGTTGACATATCGGGGTCATTTTATGATTCGTTTTATTATTGCTCTTACATACAGCTCCTTTAACTGTTATATTCCTAAATCATAATGTTAAGGGTTTTGGGCATGTAGTGTCTACTCATCTCAAATTCTTCTCACCGTCTTCCTTTTATCCTATGGGACGACTTTATGCACAAATGATATATGGATGAAATATGAGCCCTAAACAAGTGGTTTAAACTAACTGGTCATGTTTTAACACAGTTATGGTGGTAAACAGTTCTAACCCATTGCTAAGAGCACAATAAACACAGCACAAGTTGACCCAACATCACATTTATTTACATAA